>NC_142743.1:8480406-8602906 GCF_051943395.1 Hippocampus bargibanti | reverse complement strand
ATTCAGCGCTAGTCTTAAAACGTAAAATATAGCTAAATGCCGTGGAATCTTTGTAAAATACGCTCAGTAGAAGTCATTTGAAGTGATTTTACAAATTATTGACACAACTTGTCCGTAGGCGTCGGTTGTCCATTAAGGCTTACATAAGAATGTTTCTTCTTCTTCTCCTTTCGGCTTTTCCCCTCAGGGGTTGCCACAGCGAATCAATGTCCTCCATCTATCCCGGTTTTGTGCATCCTCTTCTCTCACACCAGCCACCTTCATGTTTATATAACATGTTTAAGGTTTATATAAGTATGTTTAAGGCTTGTGTAAGTAACCTGCATTGGTTTGTACTGAAAAATAAACATTTAATAAAAGATATGCTCTATAACGATATGTACATGTAGAACTGCAGAGAATACTACATATGTTACTACAAACACGTACAGTTGTTCATAACTCAAATGTTCGAAAGTAGGAAAGTGTCTGTATCTCTTACTAGGACTTTGGATATTGTGTCTGAAAACCAGGATTTTTTTGTGTACTCTTCCTATCCCATGTTATTATTTTGACCATTTCCTGATTTGCAAGGTCTCAAAACACTTTTTTATTTATTTATTTATTTATTTATTTATTTTTTTTGGGGGGGCGTGGGGGGGGGGGCAAAAAAAAATCGGTCAAGTTAACCTAAATTGACCCATATGGTTTGTAGATTATTTTTGAATCATCCTGAAATTTCATTTGACAACAGAATGAAAGTCCATGACATCCTGTGGATTGATCTTAACTGTCTTTACTGCCGCAGGAGACGCACGGAAGGCTTTGAGGACATCGCATCTTGCTAGGTTTAACCTGCTCCCCCCAGGACATGACGCGACTCACCGACCGCAGGTCCTCGATCCGTTTGACGAGAGCAGGTGGCAGCCCCCCAGGCAGCAGCGGAGGCGGGAAGAGTCCGCTCGAAGAGCCCAGGCCTCGCCCTTGGATGCCCGCGCCCGCTCCTCCTTTTTGTCCGGGCGCGCCGACTCCCAAAATGCCGTTCTCCCTGCCCGCCAAAGCGCCGTCGCCGTCCAACAAGCCAAAATCCAGGTCGCCGAGGAGGTCCTGAAGCTCCTTCTCGTTGGCCGAGCCCAGCAGCGACATTACGGCGGGGTCGGCACTCAAGTCTGCGAGCAGCAGGTCGTTGTTGGCGGCGGCGTTGCTGTCGAGGGGCGGGTGGGCTGAGTCGGACGCCAACAGATGTTTGGCCGCGTCGGTGGCGCGCGGCTTGTTGGCCACGCCCCCCGCCAGGCCAGCGGGAGCCACGCTGAGGTTATTCTTCCGCATTTGCTCCTTCTCCATGGTGAAGCGGCGCAGCATGGCCGCCAAATACAGCGAGTCCTTCATCAGTTTCTTACGCTTCTTCTTTTCTGGGCGATGGAAGCTGACGGCTGCCACCCTGTACGGAAATCATTTTGTTTTAATTTCTTTTGATTTGGCACATGTTCAAAACACAGGTATGATATACTGAGAAAGTAAATACGTTCATATTTGACATCCCAAATACACTTCTTAAGTATTTTTTTTCATTTTATTTTAAACTTAATGCCATCACAACCAAAACAACACTTGTTTTAAATAGAAAAAAAATATCTAATCCACAATTAAGTCCAAACAATGGATAAAATTGACCAGCACAACTTTTATATCCCTTTGCAATGTATTATTTATTTGTTTGTCAATGCACATATTTATTTGTGTATTTATATATGTTTTTAAATTTACATATTTATTTGTGTATTCATGTATGTATTCATTTATTTTTTTATGTTTTATTTATTTGTGCATCTGTGTATTTGTGTCTTTATGTATTTATTTGGTTCTTGGCTTGGTTGTTTGTGTTTATTTATTTACATATTCATTCATGTATTTGATTGATTGTGTATTAATGTATTTACTTATGTATCTCGATTGATCTATTTATTAGCTAGCTATATGTCTAGCTATTTATTAGCTAGCTAGTTATTTATTGATCTATTTAATGATTCATGTATTTAAGAATTCGTTCATGTATGTATTTACGAACAAATTTGTTAGCTTGCCTTTTGTGCAAATTATTAGCTAGCTAGCTATTTATTAACTAGCTATGTAGTTAGCTATTTATTAGCTATCTAGCTATTTATTAGCTAGCTATCTGCCAAGCTATTTATTCGCTAGCTAGTTATATATTTATTTATTTAATGATTCATTTATTTATTTATTCATTGATGTATGTATTTATTTATTTATTCATCAACAAATTTGTTAGCTTGCTTTTTTGTTAGCTAGCTATTTATTAGCTAGATAGCTATTTATTTAATGAATAAGTGATTTCATCATTAATTTATATATGTATTTATTTATTTGTGAAGAAATTTGTTAGCTTGCTTTTTCAATTAAACCCTTTCGTTTTCGAGTAATCAATACAAAACTAACAACTTTAAAGGACAACCGACGTCTCCGGCCAAGTTGTGTCCATAATTTGTAAAATGGCTTCAAATGACTTCTACTGAGTCTATTTTAATAAGATTCTACCGCATATAGCTATATTTTACGTTTTAAGACTCGCTCTAAATATTCAGGAAGTCTTGTTTTTGAGTTGGTGACGAGTCCCTACATGACGTCATGAAAGGACCGCCCCCTGACCGTAAAAAAGACGCATTGTAGCGTCCTTCCATCACGTCAATGTATTTTGCTATACATGTTTGGCCTGAGAACCGTGTTGCACCCAAAAGCCGCCAGAAGAGGGAGTCCAAGCTCCATATAAGGAATTTATCAGCCTGTGGAAGCGGAGGTGGCCACTGGAGGTCGCATTTTGTGCCTCTTTTGTGATTATCCATTGTTGCCCCAATGTTGCCTCAAAATGGCATGGAATAAATTCTTTAATCGATTGCAAACATGTATGCTTCTCTCCTGATGCCTCAAAATGACCCGGAAAGACTATTTTAAATGATTGCAAACATGTATGCTTTCCTCTTCAGAACTATTTGAATCATATTCATAACTGGATATGTAACAAGAAAGCATATTCTCCGAATCTGAAGCCATTGTTTGGATTCTCCAGCAATGCAGATGTCTTGGCGTGACGTCACAAACTGGGGGCGGGACTTTCTGAAAATGCCCAATTCGCAGCTCAATTTTTTTGCAGATTTTGGATACTTTAAGTCATTTTTATTGGTGTTTTGCATTTGACTAAAAATATACTGCGTGTTTTGGGTATTTTAGATGCTATAAAACGTTTTTCTGATGTCAGTTAAAAAACAAAAAAGTGACGTCGGTTGTCCTTTAAAACTGCCTTTTTTGATTGAGAAACATATTCCCTTCAGCCCCACCCCTCTTTCCATTTCCATCATGTCTTTTTGGACTTTGTTGACTTGACCCGTGACCCTTGTGGGGATAAGCGGATCAGTTTCTGGATGGGTGAAAGGATATTTATCATTTATCTATTTATTTATTTATTTACTTATTTATTTGCCATCGGACACATCAAGCCATCATCCACCCTCGTGAAGACACAATGGCGGCCGCTGCTATTTTTAGCGCACGTTTTCATGTTTGCCTATTTGTCCTATGTGAGTGTGAAAAAAGGAGTGCTTTTCTCCAAGGTGGCCACATAGTGACAGCGAGTCAGCGTGCCCGTTGCCGCAAGAGGCATGAGAGGGCCTCCTCGGTGTTGTCACGCACGCTTCATGAGCATGCTATAAGTGGACCGACCTTTTGTGACATGTGAGAGGGTTTTTTTTCATGTTTTTGTGTTTATTTTGAGGAAGATTTAAATTTAAAGGGGACATGCTGTATTAAGATAAACTGTCTTTTTTAAGAATTTTTGATCTTATTTGTGAAAATGTGTATATATAAGAGAAAGCAGTTTTGGATTTCCACCCTACTGTCATGTAATTTACTTTTGAGGCTAGGCTGGATGAAGATCCAGAGCCACTTTCAAGTGCCAACTGTCAGAACTGCAAGGCCAAAATTCACACTTTTGGAAAAATGATTTTGTCATTTAGAATTCCCCCACACATCAAGGTAAGCAGAGCTGCAAAATATTTTGGTTAGCTCTACACGCAGATTTTTTTGTTAGCAAACAACATTAGCTTCTGTTTGGTGTCGCATAATTGCTGGTGAAACGGTTGACACAGTGGCGGGGAAAGTATTTGCATATAGTGACGTACTCATCCACCTCCTTTAGACTGATGGTACACATGAAAATAATTGCATTCTCTTTAATTAATGGAACTCCTTTCCAATTCTGACTCGTCATTGGCCATTCAGTATTATGGCCTGAAAAAGTCAAAAAAGGCACGCAAGACAAAAAAAAATGGGTGTGCAACAAGTGCAATAATTGTTGTTGTTTGATGTAAATAGCAGATCACCGAAATGTTCTTTAAAAAAGGTTATTAGAGTTCATGAAAAAGATTAAATAATTTAAAACCAGAAAACATGAAACTACGTATTAATGATGAGGAGGGAAAAAAAGCTTAATATGCAGGATATAAGTGACGCACTGACGAGTTCACCCACTGACCCTTGTTTAGGTTCAATGCTCTTTTTCTCTTGCAGGTTGCCCAACTCTTTCTTCCTCGTCTTGGCCTGTTCATTCTCTCCATTCGTGTTCTAGCATGAGAGGACAAGATGTCACTCAACGCGGCAAACGTACTTTTAAGACGGACGAATGGGGCGGCGGCTCACCTTGTCATCCTCGCCCTCTGAACTGTCGGACGCTGCTCGGAATTGCAGCGTTCCTGTGTTGATATAAAAACCGCCTAGCTTTGTGGTCAACGAAGCAGGGACCAGCTCGTCATACTAACGGATAAACAGAAAAAAAAACATTTGCTGCTCGTGTTAATTGGGTTTCTCATTGATAGTTAACCCATGAAAAACTCTCTCGGTGGAGAACGGATACCCCCGGGGGCTCAACTACTCAAAATCATCATTAACTCATTCGCTGCATTCCCAAATTTATACGGGTATTTAACATGTGTGACGCGGAGCGCTATTTCCGAATTTGTTTGGGTTTTGGTTTTTCTTGGGGGGTGCAGGTAAAGCACTAGTCAGACCTCTGGCAATGTTTTCCCTTCCACGAGGGGCAGCATTAGCCTTTTGTCTGTGTTAGTGCTTTGTTACAGCTCCAGGTGTTGTTGAAGCGCGATATAAATCAACATCTGTGTATTCTATTGTATTTTGTACAGCCGCCCCCATTTCAAGCTCAGATAACGCCAGACCCATATACAGGGATGAGAATGACAAATGAGAAAAAAGTCTGAAAAAAAGGCTTTTCTGTTCCCCATGATTGGTAAAAATGCAGCCAAACAATCGGAATACAAGTCAACTTGCCGGGTACATATGTAAGGTTACTGCTAGCTAGCCTGCACACTGCTCATTGGCTTGCACGCTTGCTTTCTGCTGCCTCTCACAATAGTATATTGATGCTAACGTTAGCATGGGGCTTGTCATGGTGCCACTGACATTCGACTGTTTCATCGATGGTATTGTTTCATTGCAAATTAGAATCTATCAAATTAGAACGTGTTCTCTCCACAAAGGCACATCCTTTGGTCCATTCAACCTGATTTTTTTTCACTCATCCGCTTATTCAAAAGGGGGCCTTTACCTGTTTCGACATCAACGGCACCTAAGTCAGGATCAGGATAAAAATGGTGCTTTCCGCCAACCGGCGTCAGTATCATCCAATCAAAATCGCGCTTTCCGCCAACACAAGCCGAAACAGGAAATGAAAAGCGAAAAAGCGATAATACATATTTAGTATCTGCGAGCCAGATGCAATCATTGCAATCATCAAAAGAGCCATAGCTTCCCGACCCCACTTAGAATATAATGTGGGGTCCCCCCTCCCACACACACACGCCAACCGAGACTCCGCGGAAGGCGGGCGATTGGAACACTGCCCATACCCTACACCCCCCCCCCCCGTGGAATTTTCTCAACTGATTTGCGCTTTTCACGAGAATGCTCATTTTGTTCTGAAAACGCCGGGAATCCGTTCAATTCTCCGTTCAATTCTCATCCCTGCATATAATTTAGGAATAACTTTTTTTCTGATGAAAGAAGAGAGTCTAAGGTTTCTTACGGTGCATTGAATGTTTATGTAAAATTCTATATTCCGTGGATCCTGCATTTTGAGAGAAGAGGTCTCATTCCATAATTCCATGCTTTTTTTTACTGCCATGTGCCATATCTGAATCGCAGCACTTGAGAGCAAAACAAAAACAAAAAAATGTGGTACTCAAAGCATTCGGTGTAAATGCCGTCACGAGCGATGAGTCAGCATCAACAATCGTGATGGAAGTGCAAGAATTGCAGTTTTCATCAAATACAGTTTGTGTTTTGGCATGGGAGGTGAGGGGGGCAGACTCACAGCTTCAGAGTTGTCAATGAAGGGGTCTGTCTCGTCATAACCAAAGCCGATGTCGATCAAATCCTGCATTCTGTCCTTCTTCTTCTTTGTCACGTTACCCTGCGACAAATAAAGAAACGTCACTTATTTGGAAGGAGCAAACCGTCAGTGGGAATAGTGGGAGAACATTACTGTGATACATGAAGAAAAGAGGTCTTTAAAAATCATTGATTGCTATGGCGACCTCAAAGTTTAGTTTTTTTCTTTTCTGCTTGGAGAAATTGAGAAGAAATTCTGATGAATAAACATTTTGAAACGTTAGGTGATATAGCGAAAAAGAAATGAATGAAGATAGAGAGAACAAAGACTGCAAAACATGTATGAAATACATGAAGAAAAAAATATTTAATACACTCTCTCCGACTTACGAAAATTCGAGTTACGAACAACGGTACATACGAACAGTTTTGTCGTAACATGAAGTATTCTCTCCAGTTGTACATGTACATATATTTATAGAGCATATATTTAATTAAATGTTTATTTTTTTTACTACAAACCAGTGTCTTAAACTCATGACAAAAAGTTAGCGAACACCAGGGCAGACAACTCCGAAAAGTTGCCTGCCCGGCCATAAAGTTGCCTGCCCCATTTTTCACAACTTGAAACACAATAACACGACTAATTGCAAAAAAAATCGTTGTTGTGAAGTGTAAAGGATTTTTTTAAATTAAGGAAGTACCTACCACAAATGCTCCCTTGCTTAATTGATGGTAAATATCCCTTGCTGAATATTTTGCTCCAGTTGTCGTCATAGTGCACAATGCAATGTTTACATTATTTCAAATACTGCTACAAACCAATACAGGTTACTTATACAAGCCTTAAACTTACTTATATAAACCTTAAACATACCTATATAAGCCTTAATTAATTCCGTCCAAAACATAGCACTGAAGCAACTTACGTACAAATTCACCTTATGACCGACTGTTCGTAATATATCTCGTTCATAAGTTGGAGAGTGTCTGTACATTTAAAGTTTTGTCTCCAATAAAGTGCAGTCAGTTCATTATTTTAAAATTTGGTGTTGATCGCAAAAGCTTCCTGCTTCCTTGCTAAAAAGTGAGATTAGAGGCAATCGGAATCTTCTTGTATATTGAATTGGTTGTTTTTTTTCCGTGTTTGCTGAAAAGGTTTTGGGGAAAAAAATTGCAATTATTCTATGAGGCTCACTTGGCGTTTCATCAAATCATATGGAATGGCTTCTTATCAAATATCAAATTGATATTTTACTTCTAAGTGTAAGAAGTATTTGCAAACAATGACAGGTACAAAAGAAATCGAATCAAAATCATGAAGACTCACATATTTATTTTCAAACTTCTTCGCCAGAGCCTCTACGTGCAGTCGCTCCTTCTCATCGTCGTTGAAGGGGTCGTCGGGGTTGGGGGTTGCGGTCTCACTTGGAGGTTTGTTCTTCGGCTACAACAAACGTTCGCAAATGGGTGGTTAGAAATTAAATCGCTTAATCACTTGGAGCATTCAGATGTCATCGGATTGGATTGAATTAGCCTTTATTAGTCTCACACTGGAGAAATTTACATTTCACAGCAGCAAAGTTATGGAACAAAGAGGAAAGGAAGAAGTAGAAAAACAAAATACAGGAGCTTCTGGAAAGGCAACAACTCTAGCGGCGCCATCGTGAAGTCAAATGAAAAAAATAAAAATAAAATAAAATGACAACACAAAGACACAGTTATTCAATCTTAAGCACTTTCTGCACCCTCTTAGTTGTATGAAGCAATTCTAGATGAAAGAGGAAATGATCAAAGCGTCCTTTTCACCAGTGGATCAGGGACGTCATGGTGAATGAAAAGTGCACATCTGCTACAGGTTAAATGTTAAAAGCAAACACGAAGCTGTAGCATCCATTGACGAAAACCGATTCTCATATCTCCTGTTCCACGTAAATCCGCTTCAATTCAAAGCTGCGGCAGTTCCACATACGCATCGGCGCTCTGTGCTGATGATCCTATCTTCACATCGCGGGCTACTCAAGCCATACATCCTTCCAGCTGCAGATGTCCAACAGCACCGACCTTTCCGCTGGACAAAGCGGGGCTGTGTAAATTCTGCCCATGAAAGGCGCAAAAAAACCACAATCGTCCCAGAGCTGCCCAATGATGACAGTCAAATGGCACCGACATTCCTCCCGATTAAAAACGGTGCTGGCATATTCGTGCTGCCGAAAAGGTGCAACCGCTCAGCACATTGATGAATGTTGTGGCGAAAAATGCTGAAAAACAATCCGTATCCGTTACACACAACGCACAACGTGAAAGTCATAAACAAAAGAATAAAGATTGTGACGCCAATTTGAATTGATTGAATTTGCTCAACCCTAATTCACATTCATATTTAAGCTGGTGGAAAAGTTAAAAGAGTTTGAAATAAACCGAGCATGCATTTTGATTTAAAAAGTACTGTTTTCTGCACTATGAGGCGCACCTAAAAGAAAAGATTTTTTCAAAGACTCACCATGCGCCTCATCATCCGGTGCGCTTTATGTATGGAAAAGATTTTAAAATGTCAATCATTGAAGGTACCCCTTATAATGCGGTGCACCTTATGCACTGAAAATGTTTTTAAATATGTCATTCGTTGAAGGTGCGCCTTATATTCCAGAAAATACACACCTTTAAACACACCGGTTAGCAATAAATAAATAAATAAACAAACTGTGCCAATTTTTTTAAGACTGACCACATTCACCATCACAAAATTACATTTAAACCGCTAGCATTTTTTCTGAGTTCTCAAAAATGGGTTCAAAATAATTTAATGCCATTTCATTGTTTTTATAGTCTTTATGATTTTTATAAGGATCTGAAAAAAAAATTATAAGGCCAAAACCTCTTATAGATATAATCTGATATTGTTCATTGTAATGGAAGACATTCTTGTGTTTGTTAAAATCACATGGGAAGAGGACGTTGGCCAAAAAGAAATAATAATAATAATAATAATAATAATAATAGCATATTGACTTGCAAGTTTAACACCTTCAATCCATTTTTTTAAATTGGGGAGGCCTACTTTTTAAACAGGGCATATTCATCATGTACTACTTACGAACATTCGAGTTACGAAAAACGTTACATACGAACATTTTTGTAGTATTCTCTCCAGTTGTATCTTTACAGAGCATATTTTTATTAAATGTTTATTTTTCATCCATCCATTTTCCGTACCACTTATTCCTCATTAGGGTCGCGGGGGGTGCTGGATTGGATTTGCCTTTATTAGTCTTGGAGTGGAGAAATTTACATCTCAGCTGTCTTCAGGCATGAGGCGGGGGACACCCTGAATTGGTTGCCAGCCAATCGCAGGGCACACAAAGACGTACAACAGTCACTCTCACACTCAGACCTCGGGACAATTTGCTGTGGTCAATCTGCCTGCCATCCATGTTTTTGGAGTGTGGGAGGAAACCGGAGGACCCAGAGAAAACCCACGCGGGCCCAGGGAGAACATGCAAACCCCACACAGGGACGCGAACCGGCGACCTCTGCACTGTGAAGCCGGTGTGCTAACCACTCGACTACTGGGCTGCCCTGTTTATTTTTCAGTACAAAGCAATACATGTTACTTATACAAGCCTTAAACATACTTATATAAAACTTAACATATATTCCATACAAAATATAGCACTGAAGCAACTTATGAACAAATTCACCTTGCGAATGACCAGTCGGAACGTATCTCGTTCGTAAATTGGGGAGAGTCTGGATTACTGTCAAGTCATTTATGCAGCTTTAGCAAATATGACCAAAGTGTTTTCCCCTTTGTGTGTGTCGATAATAATTTCCGAGGAGGGTTAACTTCAGTCCTTGTAGTTTCATCAGTTCCCCCCTCCCCTTCCCACACAAGTATCTGTACTCCTACTTCAGTACTGAGAAGGAGCACTTTCGCCATCTCTGGTTTAAAGTAGTGTAAATAAAGCAATCCATGGTGGGAGCCCAGGTGCCGTATGCGTGTGTGCGAGTGTGTGTGTGTGTGTGTGCGCGTGTGCGTGCGTGGCATGCTACATCCTGGTGCTCATCTCTCAGCTGCAGCCAGAGGGCCAACGTGTGAGGTGTAGGGGGGTGGGGGGGTTGCCGCATGTGGCATGTGGACGCCTCTATAATGGCTGTGTGACTGTTGCTGGGCAAGCAAGAGGCGGCGGCACAGGTAGCCCGGCACCACCGTGGCATTATGAGCCAGACAGCCTCCTCTCCAAATGGTGTTCATCGACCGAGTTGGGAGTTGAAGAAGAAGACGCGCCCCCCCTCCCCGCAGTCTTTCTGCTTTGGTCATCCACGGAAGGACAAGGTGCACTCCCCGCCTCCACCGCCTCCTCGTCTTATCCGAGCCATGACAAGTCCACACAAACACGGCAAAGTGCAATAAAATTCCGAGTCTGGCTCACTAAAGTGAGTGGGACTGACGTACCTGGAGGTTGTGGAGGAGTTCACCGTAATTGAACTCGGCAGAGGCACGGTCGTCGGGCTCGCTGAGGGGCAGGTTGATCCGAACCGTGGCTTTCTTCTCGGCTCCAGCCGTGTCCCTCTCCCCTGCTTTGGCGCGGCGGCTCACGGCGCCTCCTGCCCCGGTCTCCGTCAAGCCTCCCGCCGCCGACGCGCCGACCTCGTCGTCTTCGCTTAAACTGTAGTCGGCCTCGTCCTCCAACCGGCGTTTCCTCGAATCCGACGCGGCCCCGGCCGCGAAGGCCGACAGGGTGACAAACTGCACTTTTCTCGGTTCGGCCATTTGGATGAGCCGCCTTCCCGCACCTCTCTCCGGACACGAGAAGACCAGGATACTTGACCAAACTACTCCAAATTGGTGCTTTCAGGACGGTTCCGCGAAGCCCCAAAGGCTGCTCAGTGGCTACGCGGAGGTGGAGGCCTCCTCAACCATACGAAACGGACTCCAGGGGATGCGACGGTCGGGGGAAAGTTGTTTTTCCGGCAGCTATTCGCATCCTCGATTTGCTATGGGACCGACACATTCACAGGAGCCATCTTGGTTTGGGGAGTAAATAAAATATCAGACCAGGGGAAGAGAGGTCACTGCGCATGCGCCCACGCGCGGACCGGAAACGCTGTGATTCTCGTTAGGCATCAAGACGTCCAATCAACTGCTGCCCCGACCTAAGACCCGCCCCTTGCCACAACAGGCAATAATAACAGCATTACTACTACTTTAATGACCTTTTGAGAGAGCGGCGGAAGGACAGACCGATAAAGAGAAGCCCACACGTTGTGTCATGACGTCTCATACCCTACTTGCAAGTAATAAATTACGTAAGGTGTCAGTAAAATAAAATGCTGATTTGGAACGTTGATTTCCCCAACAATGGTAGCTGAACGAAAGTCATGGTCAGCCCAATGCCGTTTTTTCACGTGACAGCCGAGGAGACACCTGTTGACTCATCAGTGGGTGTGTAAATGGCATGACATGAAACATGATAGCGAGACCATAGGCCGAATTAAACCCCACGGCGTGTGTGCGGGGGGGGGGGGTATAGAACACGATAGATCCAACTTTGTGAACAAAGTCAATATTGAATACCACACCCTTGTACAGTGTGGGAGATAATATAATACTAGGACTAATCTCCATAAAAAAATAACGAGCCGTCAATATGTCTGTATTACAACATGTTCATTTAAACAGACTTGCTGGAAGGTGGGCGCTATGGGCACCCATGGCCCCTTTCCCTTATGTTCAAAGTGCACAGTGCAAAGACGTATCTTTAAAGGCAGCAAATTTATGTCACGTTATGTCACGTTCCGTTATCATCAGTAACTTATGATGTGCTTTGAGTCTCTTTGAGAAGCAACTCACACAAGAAAAATTGGAACTGACGTGGATAAATTCGGTTTTATACACTGCACTGTTTTTTGTTGCTCAATCGACGAATCAGTCACTCAGAGATTAAACGCCGTGTTCCTCGATGGTGTCAAGGCGTCCAATCAGCGGCTGGCCCGACCTAAAACCCGCCCCTTGTCACAACAGGCAATAAGAACATTACTTGTACTTTATAACATTTTGAGAGCGGCGGAAAAGAGAAAAGAGAAACTCACACGTTATGTCATGACGTCTCATACCCTACGTGCAAGTCACCTATTAGGTAAGGAGTCAGGAAAATACAATGCTGATTGCAACGTTGATTTCCTCAACAATGGCAGTTGAAGGAAATTCTTACTTTGAGACTCTGAGAAGCAACCCACAAAAAAATGGAACTGGCGATGATACATTCGTTTTTAATCGATGAATCAAAGTCACCCAGAGTTAAAAATATCACATTCAGTGCTCATATTTAAAATGCATATATATTTGGTTATAAAAAACACAGGTAGCAGATCCATCTATTTGACACAAAACTAAACAAATCTAATCCCATGAAGCTTTAAATAGTTATTCATTGTGACACTTGGGCAGCCGATGTGTGGCAGCGTTCACGTAGGACTCGGTCACATGAGGAAGACTCTGTTGTCTTTGGCCCATTTTCTCATGGCTCGGATGATGTATTCCACCTGCGGGTTTCCGGAATTGCGCAGCAAAAGCAACACCTCCTTCAGTGTCTCCCTGGCATAGCAACAACATGCAAAAGACCTTACATCACTCATTCTTATTTACTACTTAATTTGTTCAGTGAAAAAGGTCGGTGCTGTTGGACAGTCTGCAGCTGTATGGATGCATGGCTTGAAGAGCCCGCGATGAGAAGAAAGGAGCGTCAGCGCAGAGCGCCGATGCGTATGTGGAACTGTCGCAGCTTGGAATTGAAGCGGGACGGGAGATGTGAGACAATCTCTTTCGTAAATGGATGCTACAGCTTCGTGCTTGCTTTCAACATTTGGCTTGTAGCAGACGTGCACTTTTCACCGTGACGTCCTTGATCCACTGATGAAAAGGATGCTTTGATCATTTTCTCTTTCATCTAGAACTGCTTCATAAACAAAGGTGTAGAAAGGCTTAAAGATTGAATGACTGTCTTCGTGTTGTCATTTTATTTTGTTTTTTTTTTACTTCAAGATGGCGCCGCGAGAGTGGATGCCTTTACAGCAGTTCCTGTATTGTTTTTCTACTTCTTCCTTTCCTCTCATTACTTTGCTGCTGTGAAATGTAAATGTCTTCACTGTGAGACTAATAAAGGCTAATTCAATCCAATGTTTGCCTAATGGATGTTTGGGTTCATCGTGGAGCAGATCAATTTTTTTTTAACGCTTTGAAATTCAGTTCTAGAACGTTTTTTTGCACTCAAATTCGAGCAGCTCGCCGGGCTTCTTTATGGCAGTATAGTGAGCAGTAAAAGGACAGCAATGTAGCCAAACATACTTGGACTCCTTGTTGGCTAAAATGAGCTGAAAGACGCCAACGCACGCCCCTCTCTTTCCCTGCCAGTAGTTGGAGTCGGGATCGAGCTTCTCCAAAGCGTCAAAGGCTTTGGCTGCATAGTAGAACTGGCCCATCTGAAACGTCAACAGAGGTGTACTTTTTCATACTTTATGATGTCAATTTTGCACGGAACACTGCGTAATTGCCCGAGCATATGCATGCCGTCACGTGATCACATGGTTACCTTGTAGCAGTCATTGGCGATGAGCTGAAGCAGGCTGAAAGAATCAGAGGAAGTGCCCATCTTCAAGTAAAGCCCCCAGGCGAGATGACCCTTCTGGTTCATGATATCTGACGAGAAAGAGGTTCTGCGTTAAAATGGCCAAGGGGAGATTTTCTTCAAATTTGTAGAGTATAACGGTTTGGGGACGTGTGGGGAAAAGTGTGGCCTATGCGTCAAATAAAACAGTTTTTATCTTGCCCGTTGTGAAACTGAATGATCAAAAGTCAGATATTAGTTTGGCCATGTTTACCCATAAAAATTCCGAATCAGCATTAAAAAACGATTTATATGATGAAATCATTGCTTGAATTGAATTCTCTCATGAAGTAATTGCACAATTTATCATCATGATCAAAATAACCTTGAGACCAAACGCTATTTTCTTCTTCATGTTCAGCGTAATAGAATATATGACTAACATGCATTTACTCCTTTTTGATTCGGCCAGGTGATCCTGCGGTTAGTGCGTCGACCTCACAGTGCCATACGTGTCAACCTGTGTGACACTGTGACCTTACTAACAGCTCAATTTTTCCTTACTGAGAAAAAACCATACGCGTGTGTACAAATTGAATTTGTCCACAAGAAAAAAAGAATTTGAATTCGTGTTTTTACGATGTATAATGTTTATTAAAAACATGGTAAAATGTTTAATTTAATTGATTTCAAAATAAAATTCTACTTGACCGGAACCTGTCTTCTCTGAACTTTTGTTTCTTCTCGAGACTTTCCGCACTGACTTATTTTCTCGGTGATCGACTTCACTTTTTACGAGTAGCAATATTTGTTATTTAACATTGCTGCTAATATTTAAAGACAAAAACGGAATAGAAAATATCTCCAAATTACATTGAACAATGTTTGCGATTCCCGTACAAACTTTCTTGTATGCCGTACATATCTAAAAATGTGCAAAAATTGTACAGAATACGGCAAAATACGGCCGGTTGATAGGTATGCAGTGCAGAGGTGCAGAGTTCGATCCCGACTCCGGACTTCCCGGGTGCAGTTTGCATGTTCTCCCTGTGCCTGCGCAGGTTTTGTCCAGGTACTCTGGTTTACTCCCAGTTTAAAAAAAATGTGCCTGGCAAGCTGACTGAATTCTCTGAATCATATTTATGTGTGAGTGTAGATGGTTGGTAATCCGTTCAGGGTGTCCCCAAAGACAGCTGGGAAAGGCTTTGGCACCCTCCACGACACCTTTGTGAGGATAAAGCGGACTGGAAAAACGGATGGATCGATAGAAATATAAAAAATACATACAGCAGCGAGCCAGCCAGCTGATGTATACATAGTCACTCTTGATCTTCTCATTCTGAATCAGAAGAAAACTCTGGAAAAGAAAACATGGAAATGACAGGGAAATAATCTAGCGGTGAGGATAAAAACAAAGGTGCTGAGGTACCTCCTCCGCTTCATGGAAGTTACGGGTGGCGGCCTTGGCCTGAGCATAGTTGAAGTTAAATGTATCGTTGTTGTAGAGGTAATCCTAAAATAAAAGGCAAATTTAGGCCTACGTCTGTATTTGATGTTATGATGAATCAGAACATTTTTAACTGGCATGCTATTTTTCCCTCATGTAGTATTTACGCCAATGCAGAGCGTGCCAAGCGTCCATTAAAGGTCGAGGCTTTATTAGGTGATAACTTCTTTCAATCCAAATGGAATTCTGTTCAGTGGGACACCCTCCAAAAACCCAAACTATCCATCCATCCATTTTCCAGACTGCTTAATCTTCACAGGGGCCGTGGGAGAGATCATATATATATATATATATATATATATATATATATATATATATATATATATATATATTGTTTTTTTTATATTTGTGCAATATATATATCTTGCAACTCAGCACTTTCAGCACTTCAATGAATTAATGTACCAACTCTTTTCATTATTTACCTTCTATTTTATTGATTAAGGATTATAATATTACTAGAAAGTATTATCTTGTAACAATGAAAATGTTTCTTCAGCCGGCATCGGTACTTCTTTGAAGGTGTCGGATGTTTCATTCCGCATCCGAAAAGCTTCGCCAGCAAACTAAAGTTGTGCTGGTAACTCTGGTCCTATATATATCCCTAATGGACAGAGGTGGCGTTGGCAGACCCCTGCTCTGATTGGTCCCGACTCTAAGATTGGGACTACTCCCTGAAGCTTATCTGATTACTTCTTTTGTACTGTCTGATTTTCTCTAATAAAAATAATAATACCTTTAATTTCAAGCGCCTTTCAAAACACCCAAGGACACGTTACAATAAAAACAAAGCACACAACAATAAAACCATACATAAAATGATAAATAATAAAATAGCATATTGAACTAGACAATGTCATGTCTATGCCTTGCTGTGATTGCCACATTAGCTCTGGTATCACCTCATAAGCATGACTACGCCTACATGGGAACGACCCAAGTACTATCTTATAAGGTAAGGGGTTTCTCATTCCAAAACAATTTAGAGGAAGCTGAAAGTATAAATTCAAACCGACACTTGGTGCGTTCTGATCTTGGATATTAACTCATTCAATGCCAGACGTGCAAAAATGTGTCCACTCCAGTGCCAGGGTTTTTGTCATTGTCATTCCAGGGCCCATATAATATTGAGTTTTAGCACTCCGTAAACATTCAATACGGTGTTAGAAATCTTAGTCTCTTCTTTCATCAAAAAAAAAGTTAATTACTAAATTATATGGGTCTGGAGTTATATGAGCTTGAAATCAGGGAGGTTGTCCAAACTGCATTGCAATACATACATATTGGTTTATATAACGCTGTAAAAACAGCTAAAGCTGGAGCAAAGCGCTAACATGGAAAAAAAGGAAATGCTGCCCCTTGTGGAAAAGAAAAAAAAACCTTACCAGAGGCCATGGCCAGCGCTTTATCGACACCCAAGCATGAAAAAACAAAACCCGAACAAATGTGGGAATGGCGCTCGACGGCATATTTTCAATTCTGCGAGACTAATAAAGGCAATTCCCAAATAAATTACATGTATTATTATTATTATGACAGTGAATGAGTTAAGAGGATCGAAGCAAGTCACCCGTCACCTATATGCTCCTTAATTCAAATAAAAATCATTTTATACAGCATCACATAATACACAGGCATCGATAGCAACCTTGACCGTGTTGAGGTATGTGAGCACATCATCAAACTTCCTCAAGAGGAAGAAGTGGGAGGCCATGCACTGTCTGCCAGAAACAGTGTCTGAAAGACGGCATACAAAAATAAACATACGCTTAGCTTGCCCACACAGTTGCGGCACCAAAATGTGCACATTTCTTCTCAGCTTACCGCAATTGCTGGGTATGTCGCCGATCAACTTGAAGAAATGTTGAGCGATTTTCAAGTATGCCCTCTGGGAAAAACGGACATAAGTGTTTACGCACAGACACATACGCACCCCCGAGATGGAACGCATAATTTCCAAAGTAAAACACTCACCGTTCCAAGCTGTTGCCCCAGAGCAGCATTAACCACACCTTTTAAATAATACTCCTGCCAAAAACAAAAAAAAAAACAATAATAAATAACCCAGTATCACGATTCTTTCAGTGATTCTCAACGTGTGGTATCCTTCCCGACTTCTGGTTTACGTCTAATCGTTTCGGTGCATCACAGATTTTTTTAAGAAAAAAAAAAGTTCAGGAAAGAAAAAAAAAAAAGCTGAATGACTCAAGATGTTTTGTACATGCTCCCCATTCACCGCAAAAAAAACGGGGATTACTGTACTTGAACTACATGTGGTACACTGGCGCTCTCTAGTGGTTAGTGAAAGAATTTTCGAATTCAATGTTCCAACAATACAGTATATTTTGTCAGTCAGTTACTTCAACAAAATTTCCGTTATTTGTATTTATCATGAGTACAACAAGATCTTAGATGGTGAACAGATGCCTGAAGAATGGAGACGAAGTGTACTCGTGCCCATTTTTAAGAACAAAGGAGATGTGCAGAGTTGTACTAACTACAGAGGAATAAAGTTGATGAGCCATACAATGAAACTCTGGGAAAGAGTAGTTGAAGCAAATCTAACAGCAGAAGTGAACATTTGTGAGCAGCAGTATGGCTTCATGCCAAAAAAAGAGTACGACAGATGCAGTGTTTGCTTTAAGAATGCTGATAGAGAAGTACAGCGAAGGTCAGAAGGAATTGCATTGTGTCTTTGTAGATCTGGAGAAAGCGTACGACAGGGTGCCCAAAGAAGAGCTGTGGCATTGCATGAGGAAGTCTGGAGTGACAGAAAAGTATGTCAGAGGGGTGCAAGACATGTATCATGACTGTAAGACAGTTGTGAGGTGTGCTGGCGTGCTGGAGGTGTGTGTATGACGGAGGAATTCAAGGTGGAGGTGGGACTCCACCAGGGGTCAGCTCTGAGCCCCTTCTCATTTGCGATGGTGATGGACAGGCTGACAGACTATGTTAGACAAGAATCTCCTTGGACCATGATGTTTGCAGATGACATTGTGATCTGTAGCGAGAACAGGGAGCAGGTGGTGGAGAAACTAGAGATGTGGAGATATGCCCTGGAAAGGAGAGGAATGAAGATCAGTCGCAGCAAGACGGAATATATGTGTGTGAATGAGAGGTATCCCAGTGCAAGAGTGATGCTACAGGGAGAAGAGATAAAGAAGGTGGAGGATTTTAAGTACTTGGGGTCAACTGTCCAGAGCAATGGAGAGTGTGGAAAAGAGGTGAAGAAGCGTGTCCAGGCAGGCGGGAGCGGCTGGAGAAAAATGTCAGGTGTGATGTGTGATAGAAGGGTTTCAGCTAGGATGAAAGGAAAAGTGTATAAAACGGTGGTCAGACCAGCCATGATGTTTGGACTGGAGACAGTGCCACTGAAGAAAAGACAGGAAGCAGAGCTGGAGGTAGCAGAGCTGAAGATGTTGAGGTTTTCTTTGGGAGTGACCAGGTTGGATAGGATCAGGAATGAGTACATTAGAGGGACAACTCATATTAGAGGCTTTGGAGAGAAAGTCAGAGAGGCCAGACTGAGATGGTTTGGACATGTCCAGAGGAGAGAGAGTGACGATATCGGAAGAAGGATGCTGAGCCTTGAACTGCCAAGCAGGAGACCGACAGGAAGACCGAAGAGGAGGTTTACGGATGTTGTCAAAGAGGACATGAAGGTAGCTGGTGTGAGAGAAGAGGATGCACAAAACCGGGATAGATGGAGGACATTGATTCGCTGTAGCGACCCCTGAAGGGAAAAGCCGAAAGGAAAAGAAGATTTATCATGAGTACATACTACATACATCTAGAACTGCTTCATGTCAATTAAGTGTTTGTCTTGTACTCAAACTAGAGTACATGGGGAAAGTCGTTAATATTGCACAATTGTCCATGTTGTTACGTTCCTGTTGTGTTTATTATTTTGCTTTGTGTTGACTATGATGAGAAGCACTTTGTAACAGCTGCAGCTGTTGTGAAAGCCCTATATCAATTAGGATGTATTGTATCGTATAGTATTGTATGACTTTTTCCTGAACTGTTCTGTTTGACACATTTTGGTTGACTTCCAGTTTGTGCCATAATTAGGGGGTTTTAGGTATCAAGAGGAATCCTCACCTCAGTCGTCGTAGGCACGAAATCTTCTATGAGGTTGTAAGCTTCCTGGACATCGTCTAGAAGAGTCACATGTTTGACATTTGATTTATAACGACCGCATTTTTTAAATTTCAAGTCACACTTGCTTTACTTCCACAATTTGGTGGGTGCTGTGATTTATATTTGGGTGCGATATACCTAGCTAGCTTACTTTCTATTTTAGTTATTCTGGGTTGAGTGAACAACCGGCTCGTTCGCGAACGACACATCACTCATTGTGGCGCTCCGTGTGTTTCCCGAAAAATAGTTTGTAAACCAAGATTATATTCTCGCAAATTGAACGTTCGTTAGCTAAAGCGTTCGTAAACCGAGGTATCACTGTGTGTGCGAACAAGAAGAAATGGAAACAAAAGGCCAGTCGTCATGGCAACAGATGTAAGGATTTATACCAAACCTGGAACACGGAGTAGGTCATGTTGATAAAGGCAAAAACAAAACAAAAATTTGTGCCACACAACCATGGGGTTGTCACAAACTATATTTTTGGAAGAAATGAGTCTCTTGATTATGCTATTATTTATGAAAGTTACCTTGTCTCAGGTGGTAGATGACAAGGTTGAGTCTAGCCTCTGGGATGACGTCAATTAAAGGGGTTAGCACCTGCAATGCCCCCTCGCCGCCACGAAAAACCACCTAGAGAATATTGTCAGATATTTTGAGAATAAAAAAAATGTAGATATATAAAATAAAGTAGCTTTTAAGGGTCAAGTTTGCACTCAGGGGTGACAGCTGACCAGGTTATGTCTGATAAGCTCCTTGTCAAACTCTAAAGAGCAGGAGGAGATGTCCATGATGTTCTTCAGCTCAGCCTGTGTGAGAGGAAGGAAACCAAAAGTGTATTTGTTGACGTTTCAGGCAAACAGAAAATCACTCAAAAATGAATGGAATGATATGAAAAGCTTGTTTCGTGTGACATGCAGATTCAAAATTAAAAAAAAAGCTATGTGTGACGATGCAGAATTAACATTGAAGAAAAAAAATCTGTTTATCTGCAACATGGCAACCAGGTCGCTGATTTAAAAAAAAATCCATATTGCTATGAATTGACGGAATATAAGGCGCACCTTCAACGAATGACATATTTAAAAACATTTTCCATACATAAAGTGCACAACATTATAAGGGGAACCATCAATAAATGACATATTTTAAAATGTGTTCCATACGTGCACTGGATGATGAGGCACAAGGTCAGCTTTTCTTTTAGGTGCGCCTTATAGTGCAGAAAATACTTTAAATTATCACAACATCAATTATTTATTTTGTCATGCTGTAACTCATCGAGCGACAGGTTGCGTCTGGAAGAACCTCTTGAGACCAAGTGCGCACCTCGGCTGCTTTGCCGTTGGACATGCTGAAGTGATTGCAGGCTTTGAGATTGAGGGCGATGGTGGAATCGGGGATGTTCTGAAGGTACGCCGCCAACACCTTTTGTGACAACTCGTAGTCACCCATCTTGTAGTAACACAGAGCGACATACACCTTCATCGCCAGGAAGTTCCTAGAGGAGTAGATTTGACACTGTTAGATATGATTGACATCATGGCCATGACTGCTCCGTAAATTGGCATAGTATTTGTTTTTCCCCGAGGATAAATAAAATGATGAAATTAGGACTGTCCAATTTTAAAAAAGCGAGTTTAAATCTGCATCCAAAATACATTTGATCAAGCCATCGCTGGTTTAAATTTGTGTTACAAATGGATAAATGAGGCCCATATAAACAGATAAGAGGAGCATTTTGCTTGAATAATGCTGCACCCAATAAAGCAAAATGCTAAAAATAAATAATTAAAAAGTCAACAGTGGAAGCTCCATATCTTTCAACCTTGGCTGATAGCTGCCCTTATAAATGATTACAATTTCCAAATTAAAACTTGAGAGAGAAGAGATGGAATAGAAGTTATCATATTTCTAACAATCCTCTCCTGCACCATTGAACATCCAGGGTTCGGACATTGAGAGGGTGACCTCCTACAAATACCTGGGTGTTACTCTCAACAATAAACTGGACTGGACAACAAACACGGATGCCCTAATCAAAAAGGGACAGAGTCGCCTCTTCCTCCTCAGGAAACTGAGGTCTTTTGGAGTTCAGGGGTCACTCCTAAAGACTTTCTATGACTCTGTGGTGGCATCAGCCATCCACTATGGCATTGTCTGCTGGTCAGGCAGCATCACCACCCGGGACAGAAAAAGACTGGAGCGCTTTGTCAAGCGGGCCAGTTCTGTCGTGGGCTGCTCGCTGGACTCTCTAGAGGAGGTGGGCAACAGACGGACGCTAGCTAAACTAAAAGCTATGACGGACAGCCCCTCCCACCCCCTCCTGCCCATCCTGACAGCTCTGGGTAGCTCCTTTAGCCAGAGACTATTACACCCGCGCTGCAAGAAGGAGAGGTACCGCCGCTCGTTCCTACCGACTGCTGTCAGGCTTCACAATTCCCAATGATCACATGTGAAAAAAAACAAAAAAAAAAAAACTGGACACTTGTAAATATGGGTTGTTGCAATATATCTAAATGCATTTCTTGATTCTGCACTATGTACAGTCTTGTTTATAGAACGGTTTTTGCACATCTACATTTGCACAGTATACAGTTGACATTTTTATTTTGTTATGCTTAGAATATCTTGTTTTCTATCCTTTCACTCCCACCCCAACCCCATCCCTCTTCAATTGCTGCTGTGGACTGCAAACGTTTCATGCTTAGTCGGCCAAACACAAGGCCCACAATGGAAGCACAGAAAATCTGCGGTCAATCTGAGGTGAACAGACAGCCTGTTAAACTGTCATCCTCAGGTAGAAGATCAGGCCTTGGGCGAAATTTAGGACTTCACAGGAAGAGGTCATTAGCCACGTTATACATCAGTTCATGATTAAAAAAAATACGATTGAGGATTACTTTTGCAGGTTTGCCGTGACAATGGTAGCGATCGGCGGCAGAATTGTCGTTGGCTACCAGCAGTTGAGACCAACTGGATTTGAGTCAGTGTGCTCTTTGTTAAATCGGTTCACTATTAACTCAGTCACTGCCATTCACAAATTTTTTCGGGAATTGAAAATATGACGTTGAGCGCCATTCCCGAATTTGTTCGGGTTTTGGTTTTTTTCATGCTTGGGTGCCGATAAAGCGCTGGCCATGGCCTCTGGCCATGTTTTTTTTTATTTTCCACAAGGGGGCAACATTTCCCTTTTTTCCCCATGTTAGCGCTTTGTTCCAGTCAGTTGTTGTTATAGCGCGATATAAACCAATATGTATGTATTGCACTGTATTTTGGACAGCCACCCTCATTTGAAACTCATATAACTCCAGACACATATAATTTAGGAATTATCTATTTTTTCTGATGAAAGAGGAGAATCTAAGGTTTCTTACGCTGCATTGATTGTTTATGTAGTCCTAAAATTCTATATTCTGTGGGTCCTGGAATTCAAGTGACAATAACAAAAACCCTCGCACTGCACTGGACACATTTTTGCACATTGTCTGGCAGTGAATGAGTTAAAAAAAAGTGCCACAGTTCACTGTACATTATATGAAACGAGAGGAAAAAAAACATAAAATACAGGGATAACGTATAAGTTGACAGGTATGATGCTCACATGTTTTGCCCAAGGAGGTTTTTGTAGATAACCATGGCCTCCATGTAGTCCGAGCGCATATAGTGGATGGAGGCCAAGCTCAGCTGGTCCTCCGTCACGTCCTCCAGATTTTTGTGGAACTCCATCAGCTTGTCGTCATCATTAAACTGAGATTCCGAGGCGTTGCAAAAGAACAGGGGAGAAAAGAAACATTCGTTTACGTTGTAATAAAGGGTTTAGAAGGCAAACTATGTCTTTGGTATTTTTCGTACCTTATAACCCAAATGGAAAAGGAGTCGGTTTTGGAGGAGAGACTTAGGCGCTGTAAAGACAACCAAATCAAAGCAACAATAATAGAAATAATAATAACAAACTTTTTGTCTGTCCGCCGACTGATCAATTGTTGCTGCCCAATGAAATAAAATGCCGGGACAAAGTATTGCTATTTTTTTTTCATTTTCCTCATAAAAACAAACAAAAAAAGGCATTGATTGTATAATTACTATTCATTAATGATACCATATGGCAAATCAAAATGAATGCATTTTTTAATACAATCCTCCAAAAAAAATCTCTGTCTGTCTATATACCTGCATATATTTTTTTTCTTGTTTCATGTTTTGTGAGTTCTTTATTTTAAAAGAACAAATTAAATAAAACGCCTGTTCTGCAGTTATTGAATGTTCGATGTATATCTGTAAAAAAGCCAATAACCCCCCCATGTTGTTGTTTTTTCTCACCAAAAATATTATTGTTCAGATTTGTTTCACTTGTCATTTTTATCTATTTATAATTTGGAGTGTGTGTATTTTTTAAATAAATTCAAGAAAATATTTGATGTTTTATAATTTAATTGCAGATTTGATATGTTGTTCCCCCCACTCGCAAATAAAACGTCACATTGTTATTTTTGTCTAAAAACAAACTGAAGTTGTTACTGTTATTTTCCAAAAAAAGACAAAAATCCTGTTCAATATTTTGCAATCTCTAAACTAAAACTTTGATAGGAACTCAGATGGTGATGTGGTTGGTGTGTATTTATTCACCTTTCAATGCAGCCTCCTCAGCCTCTTTATAGAGACCCAGAAAAAACATGGCGCAACCCAAATAGACCCACACGTCAGGAGAACAATCAGGCTTTGTGGTCAGCGCCTTGTACTCCTGTCATAACAATGGTGTGTCTCAGGTCCGGATTTCATAAATTCTTTGGCAACATCATGTAAAGATACAACGATGTAAAAGTACTACCTCCATAGCTCTCTTGTAATCCCCCAAGTGAAAGGCGCAGAAGCCAATCCAAAGATCTGTGTTCTCTTCTTGCTCTCCAATACTTCTCTGGAACTATAAAGAATAAAATTAATCAGAAAGAAATCATATGAATATTGGAGAGCATGATTTATAAACACAAGATTCATCAAGTCAGATTTATATGGACAGATAGATAGAAAGAGAAAAAGAGATAGAGATGGAGATGGAGAGGGACGGATGGAGAGATAGATAGATAGATAGATAGATAGATAGATAGATAGATAGATAGATAGATAGATAGATAGATAGATAGATAGATAGATAGATAGATAGATAGATAGATAGATGTGGGGGAAGGTGGACCTCCAAAAGAGTCAGTGCTCCAACGTAGTCTCTCTGTTGGAGATATTCTTCCAAAGTGGGAACATTGCATTTGTTTTTCTTCTTCTTCTCACTGATGCTGGCCGCCGTTTCTCCCCCAACGGCTGGCTTCACCCGAGACAAGATCTGCAACAAAATGTGTTCACTTTTACTAAATGCATACTTTATATGAAGGTGTCAGGCGGAAGATGTTTGGAATGACCACTCACCATGTTGACAACTTAAGACGATGGTTAGATGAGAACTCCGGTAGCCAAGGTAACTCTTCCGACTCAAGTTAAAAAACAAAAAGAAAGCATGAGTTCATTTTTTTGGCTCGGACAATAACCATAATATTGGATGACATCACGACAGGTGGCAAATTAGTCTCTTTCCGAGCGAGCAACAAAAATAACAACGCCATCGCTCATCAGCAAGCCCGTTTGAAATAATTCACTTTCCATGTAAAAGGCAGTTGGCGTCGTTTAAAGCGTATTAGTGATTGTTAAAACATCACATAAGGCAAACATGTCCGAAACCAACGGAAACCAATGCACCGACACAAGACAACACGTTGCCACGTTTGGTAGCTAATGATGGCAAAACGTTACGGATACGGTGAAATGTTGTATTAATCAAAAACACTTAAAATGCCGGTTTACCTTTCTCGGAATGTTTGCAAAGCAAAATGTTCATTAAGAGTTTAGACTTCTCCTAACAAGTACAATATGCATCCTAGAGGACGCCATCTTGGTTTTCTGCTCGGGTGTGACGTAGAACACTTGAGCCGAGTCTTTAAAATGACTAAAAATAATCTAAATCGTTATTAAAAAAATAAAACTTAATTATTGTTAAACACTTAAGTATATGTGATGTTTTAAGTCTAGTTGATATTTGAAACAGTGTCTTAAGAGACAACACAAGACTCCTCAGCTTTCGCTCCAAAGTGGCGCGTCTTCGTTGCCTAGCAACCCCAACATTGTTAGTTCTGTCCCTTCTGGGTGGATATGTAGACAATTTTGGGCATTTAAGTCTATAGTAAAAATGCATCTTTATATAGAAGAAAAACATTTCACATACATGGCTAAAACCTTTCGGTGTGACATCTACTTATATGCAAATAACTACGTAGCGTTCATATGCCCCAGTGGCCTAATGGATAAGGCACTGGCCTCCTAAGCCAGGGATTGTGGGTTCGAGTCCCATCTGGGGTGAATATGTTTTCTCATTTTTCTTACTTAGTGTCATCGAAAAAGTACATTTTGCTGATTTGCAACGGAAAATTATCAAGTGCAATGTTGTATACAAATCATTTTTTTGATTTAGGAATATCATGTTCAGTTGGCTAAAAATCTATGAGTCTCGTGTAAATTCCAAGACGATTTTGTGAAATGTGAAATGGCAAAGGTATGAAACTCTCAAGATGGAAACTGACATGTGGAATTATATCTAAAATAATGCACAATGGTTCTATTAGATATATTAAGCACACAACACAGGGTTCAATTACATTTATTCAAAATGTATATTTATTTACAATAAAAAACTGACAGGCACAATGTTCGCAGCAACATAGCACAGACCAGATAAGACGATCACGATGTAATAGTTATCGCATACACAGACAGGAGTGCACTGTGCACACAAAGGAATATGTATTAACATGTTTGTCATCCGCCATGTTGCTACAGGATCATGTGATCAGTAACTGCACAAACATGTACAACACATATATGTCTTTTTTTTTGCATGGACATGTCAAAATCTCTCTATATATTAACACTCTATAGAAATATGTACAGAAAAAAAGTGCCTTCAATTATTAACCAGTCACTGGCTGCAAGTTATTTTTGCTTACGGTGCTGAGCGTGTTTTGTCAAGGTTAGCAAGTCTCTGCCAATAGAGGCGGGTGGGGTGTTTATTTTTATTTATTGTTTATTTTGGATGGAGCCATAACGTCAATATATGAGTGCAAATCGCTATAAAACAAAACGTTGTTAATAATGATACGATAATTAACAACATATGGAGTGATTGTGCACTTTAATTCATCTACTAGCTAGACTATGAAACATACACTTACTATATATTTTCATGGCTGAAATTTGAGGAAATATGACAATCGAGTCAAATAACATGATTTTAAAAAAATTATGGGAATTACCTTTTATCGCAGACTTGTGAGCAGGAGAGGAAACATCATTTTTTACACATGTGTGTAGTTATTGTGATTGTCTGAGCCTAATAGTAAACCCGTTTTCTTATCGCTGGAGGTTTGTTGGTAAGACAGAAACAATGTTCAATCCTTTGCAAGTTCAAGAAATCTGCACTAAATAAATTCAGTGCAACGCAACCTGTCAGTGTTGCTACTTTGCAAAGAGGAAAAGGTTTCTTAAGGCGTCATCGGTACTTCTTTGAAGGTGTCGGACATTTCGCTCATCATCCGAAGCGCTTCGTCAGCGAACGTAAATTGTGCTGGTAACTATGGCCCTATATATATCCTTAATGGACAGAGGTAGCAGTGCTAGACCTCTGCTCTGATACGTCCCTGCTACCCATCTGAAGCTAATCTTATTACCAGAAAAAAACAAGTAATCTGATCACCAGAACAAAGGAAGTAATCAGATTGAGTTCGCTGACGAAGCTCTTCGGATGAGGAGCGAAACGTCCGACACCTTCAAAGAAGTATAGAAGACAGCTGAAGAAACCTCTTCATCGAATGACCATTCATGTACGACTGAGAGCCTACACCAACATACTTAGCAAAGATTTTAAAAATCTCACATCAGGGCATCGTTGAACACATTTTCACAAATACAGTGATACCTTATCTTACAAACGCTTTAGCTCACGAACTTTTCGCTTTACGAACATTAAATTCGAGAGAATATAATGTAGGCATACAAACTAGTTTTCGGCAGACGAACCAAACTGGCTGCCTTTCCACGCTCATGTATTTTGGCTGCTGTGAAATGTAAATTTCTCCACTGTGAGACTAATAAAGGCATATCCAATCCAATCCAATCCAAACTACGGTGGCTGGCGGACTAGTTTTCGTGACCACCTTTCTTTGAGTACAGACGTGGTTCATTATTGAGTGGTGTACTTTTGCCATTATGGGACCAATGAAAACCCCACCACGGCCTCGTATTAAGCCGAAGAGGACACAAAAGAAAATTACGGTCGAGCAGAAGAAGATCATCGAAAAACACGAATGAGGTGTGCGTTTGTGTGACTTAGTGTCCCACGACCAGTTTGCTAAGTCGACCATTGCTACATGTGGCTCGGGTGTTTCTGTGTTTTCTAAGCAGGCAATAGAAGAGGTTGAAAGCCTTCTGTTGATTTGGATTAACGAAAAGCAGATAGCAGGGGACCATGTGAGTGAGGGTATTATCGTCGAGAAAGCAGATACAGTAAAGTCTCGTTATATCGATATTCAAGGGAGTCCGAAAAAATATCGATACTATCCACCCTGTTTGCATGTAATTTTCTCCGTGCGTGCATAGAAATAGTATCGATATAATATCGATATATCCGATATCGATTTTTACTGTACTTCACTCGTAGGCAACTACCATCACAAAGGAAAATTTTATTTACAGTTTAATTACAATACAATAGCACATGTATTATACATAAACTAAGGTCATTTTGGTGTAGTTTTAAGGCTTATTTCGTATAAAATTACGTTTTATAGGGACCTGGAAACGGTTTATTCTCATTTTTAATGGTATCTTATGGGAAATAAATGTTTGGCAGACGAACATTTCGCCTTACACACACTTTCTGGGAACCAATGAAGCTCATAAGCTGAGGTATCACTGTAGTTGTAATAATTTAGCATCAAACACACAAACACTCATCCACTCAATCGCTCTCATGTCTTCAGGACTTGAGGCCCATCCGAGCCATCAACTGTTCGTAGACAGTCCAGGCCATGGCGGCCATCAGTGTGCGGCGGAGGGACCGAGGTACAGCGCCGCGGAAAAAGCCGCCAGGGCCGTGTTTCTAAGGAGGAAAACAACGGCAAATGTTTTGTCTCGCCAACTACCAGACCCATATAACTTACGAATGAACATTTTTTTCTGATGAAAGAAAAGCGTCACAGGTTTCTTACGCTGCATTGAATGTTTATGTAGTTGATAGAGATTAGACAAAATGAGAAGTTATCATATTTAAAAGTTTCATGCTGATATATGCTCAGTCAACACTTGTGACTCAATACACAATTGAAGCACAGACAACCTGGGGTCAATCAGGTCAACAGACACGGCAAGTTAAACTGTCAGCTTCATCTAGGAGATCACAGAAGTTATTTACGACTTAAATATCCTGGACAGGAAGAGCTCATTAGCCAGGTTACAAATTTATCAGCTCATGGAAAAGACAATGGTTCATTGCTTACAGCTGTTGGGGCTCAGAACGTTCCAGAGGCGTGGTATTCTAATCAAGAAAACTATGTTTTACTAATGTATCACTTAAATTTGCATATACTCTCAATAAATAGCTTGTCAAGAGGTCTGTGATGAATGGCTGCGTCTCCTGCCGGCAGTAGGGACAATCTTTCTGGGTTCGAGTCTTCCTCCACAGTGTCTGACTGTCATATCTCTGACAGTAGTACTAAAACACAATCTGTTGTGGGTCCTGCAATTTGAGTTAAAATGACAACCCTGGCACTGGAGTGGACACATTTTATGAACATCGTCTGGCAGTGAATGAGTTAAAGACATTTAAAAAAAAATCACTAACACGTGTTGACACAAACCTTGTAGATGTAACGAATGGCGTCGGTTGTGCTCCAGTGCGACGGGCTGACTTGAATGTGAGTCTTCACCACGTCCGCTGGTTGCGTGACCAGCGACGCCATGACACCGGCCACTACGCCGCAGCTGAAGTTGACCAGGGGCATGTAGACTGACGACGTTACCTCTAGTCAGAATAATAATCCTAATAAATATATATACAGTATATATATTTTTTGAATAGCAGCATGGTGTGTTTTTACCTGGAGGCAGCGTCTTCTTGGTCTGGCTGTAAAACATGACATAGATTCCAGAGAATGGGGCGTCGCGGAGCAGGGTGGCAGTGAGGCCGGAAAACAACGCTCTCACTCCTTCCGTATCGTACATGCTTCTCAGAGCTCCGGCTACGCTCACATAGCTGTAAAATCCACTCTGGGGGAGATAGGCGTCATTTCATGACAGGTCCATAAAACTTTAGGTATTAACTCATTCACTGCCAGACGGTGTTCATAAAATGTATCCACTCCGAGTGCCAGTGTTTTTGTCATTTTTACTCAAATTGCAGGACACACAGAATATGGAGTTTCAGGACGACATAAATATTCAATACAGCCTAAGACAAATTAGGCGCAGAGCGCCGATGTGGACGTGGAACTGTCGCGGCTTGGAATTGATGCGGATTTATGCGGTACAGGAGATGTGAGACAATCTCTTTCGTCAATGGATGCTACAGCTTCGTGTTTACTTTCAACATTTAGCTTTTAGTAGACGTGCACATTCCACCATGACATCCCCGATCCACTGGTGAAAAGGACACTTTGATGCTCTCCTCTTTCATGTAGAACTGCTTCATGTAACAAAAGGTACAGAAAGTGTTTGAGATTGAATGACTGTGTCTTTGTGTTGTCATATTACTAATTTAGTTTTTGTTCTTTTGACTTCAAGATGGTGGCTCCCTTTCCAGCAGCTCTTGTATTTTGTTTTTCTACTTCTTTCTTTCCTTTCATAATGTTGCTGCAGCGAAATATACATGTCTTCACTGCCAGACTAATAAAGGTAAATCCAATATTCAATATCCAATATACATGCTTCTTTCAATATAAAAAAGTTAATTCCTAAGTTATATAAGTCTGGAGTTATGAGCTTGAAATGGGGACAGCTGTACAAAATACAATACAATACATACATCTTCATTTATATAGCGCTTTAACCACAGCTGAAGCTGTAACAAAGCATTAACATGGGAAAAAATGGAAATGCAAAAACAAAACAAGAAAGAAACCCGAACAAATTCGGGAATGGCCCTCCACATCATGCTTTTTAATTCCCAAATTGTTCGGGAACGGGAGTGAATGAGTTAAGCTGTATAACCGTCAACACCAGTTTGCCATGTCTCACTTTTTTTACCTCAAAGCGTGTTTTGATGACGGTGAACGGTAACATGCAAACCCCGGCCACCGCTCTGGCCCCAGCGCCAAGTAGCACGGCCTCGCCGGCGTTGGGCGCCCGGTCCAGGAAGAAGTGTTGCTTGAGTGAGTAGAAGGTGCTGAAGTAGATGCCCACACCGGGGATACAGCGGACAAAAGACTGCCGGGAAGAAATTTAGAACATTAACTCATTCACTGTCAGACGATGTGCAAAAATCTCTCCACTCCAGTGCCAGGGTTTTTGTCATTTTGACTCAAATTGCAGAATCCACAGAATATTGAGTTTTAGGACTACATAAACAGTCAAAGCAGTTTACTGTCTTTGTTACTCACTGGAGAAACTCCTTTCCACAAGCTGAAGACACTTTCTGTCCTTATCACGTTGAGGAAAACACTAAACATCCCCACTTTTGGTGAACTGAAAGACATGAGAGACCATTTTTTGGATCGTTGATGGATTATGTGAGAGCCTACTAGCAATGTGCGCCATGGTCAGTTACTCCCTAGAGAATATGTGAGAGAATAAAGGCTTACGCACAACACAGATACAGACGCTCCCCTACTTACGGACATTCGCATTACGAACAACCGTACATACGAACAACCGTATATACGAACATTTTTGTAGTCACACAACTGGAGAGAATACTACATATCTTTATAGAGAATATATTTTATTAAATGTTTCTTTTTCAGTACAAACCAATACAGGTTACATATACAAGCCTTACACAAACTTATATAAGCCTTAAAGGACAACCGAGGTATCCGGACAAGTTGTGTCCATAATTTGTAAAATGGCTTCAAATGACTTCTACTGAGCGTATTTTACAAAGATTCCACCGCATATAGCTATATTTTACGTTTTAAGACTTGCGCTGAATATTCAGGAAGTCTTGTTTTTGAGTTGGTGACGAGTCCTCACCCTACGTCACTGAGGCAGAAGAGGGCGACGAAGCCCCATGTAAGTAATTTATCAGCCTGTGGAAACGGGCTGATTAATTCCTCACACGGAGCTTGGTCGCCATTTTCTGCCTCTTTTTTGGTGATACATTTCCCCCCAATGTTGCCTCAAAATGGCACGGAATAAATTATTTAATCGATTGCAAACATGTATGCTTTCCTCTTCAGAACTATTTGAATCATATCCATAACTGGATGTGTAACAAGAAAGCATATTTTCTCCGAATCTGAAGCCATTGTTTTGATTCTCGAGCAATGCAAGACGTCTTGGCGTGACGTCACGAAAGGGGGGCGGTACTTTCTGAAAATGCCCAATTCGCAGCTCAATTTTTTGCAGATTTTAGACACTTAAGTCATTTTTATTGGTGTTTTGCATTCATCATACTGTGTGTTTTGGGTATTTTAGATGCTATTAAAAGTTTTTCTGGTGTCAGTTAGGAAACAAAAAAAGTGACGTTGGTTGTCCTTTAAACATACAGTACATGCCATACAAAATATAGCACTGACGCAACTTCCGAACAAATTCACCTTACGAACGCCTGTTTGGAACGTGTTTGGAACGTTAAAGTCTTCGTCCGTAAATTGGGGGAGAAAATTACATGTTATATCGATAATATCGATACGGATTTGTGTATATACACATACGCACCCTGGCCTGGCGGCGTTCTGCAAGGTCTGCAGCCGCGTCTTCACCAGATCCAAAGGCTGGAAGAGCAGCGTGGAACATGTGCCGCTGAGGGAGCCGCACATGAAGGCTTTGAGAGCTGGATGAGCCTGAGGACACAAAAAAGGATGAACGGAGGGATGGGGAAAGGAAAAGGACGCGCAAAGCACATACAGAAAGGAAAGATGCGAGGATGCAAAAATAAAAAAATGGGGGTTGGGTGGGATAAACATCATGATGAGAACAGTTTTGTAATGGGGTGACATTTTAGTGACCTAATTAAATCGAGGTAAATAAACAGTGAGTCACAGCCCCATTCCATCAATATGTTCTATCGTGGTGAATAAAGACAGGTCCTGGATCTTACACGCGTGTCCACGTTCATGTGACAAAAAAGGTAAAAGTCACTGAGGAGGTTTTATGCTCGCACGCAGCCACGATATCGTACTCGCACTCAAATGCAATTGGACAAGAGCGAAGGCGCACACAAATACTCGGACATGGTTGCATAAATACCGACAGGATATATGTTGATACCACAGAAATGGTGCGCAATAATCGAAAGACAAAAAACACACAGTCATAGAATTAAGCGGTTGAATGGCATTCGGTGTGAGAGATGAAATTGTAAATCCTCTGGGACAAAAAGCCTAATTGTGTTGAAGGCAAAGAGCAACATAGATACAGCGTATACCTCCCCTAAAAAAAAGTTGACATGCTGCATTATGCTTCTTTAAATCCTACCTTCCCCCACAAGGTGCTTGACCCTGGGCTGGAAGGCTGATGCTTTTCCTGCATGTGTGCCCCGGTTCACCTCACACTAGGAATTGATGGCGCCGTCGCGAAATGCATGTCAGCGAATGATGCCACAGTTGTAGAAAGGGGCATACATCCGAAAAAAAAAAAAATCTTCTGAAGCAGGCACGTCGTGCACCCCTCCTCCCTCGCCCGTTTGGCCGCCAAAAGCGTAGGGTTTATAATCCGGGTGACGTTTTCCACTGGCTTCTATCTTTATCTTGCGAGGACACGCTTGCACATCTGCCCACCCCCCCTCGCTGCTGCACATCTTTGTCAAACGGCATGAGTCATGGCATGCTGCCGAGAGTGTTACATGGCTGTAAAATATGCGCATGGAGTCATTCGGAAGGCCCCCTTGTCAAGCAAAAAATGACAGTGCATACTGACGACGACGATTCCAAGCCATGTCACTTTGCTGTGAGAGATCATCAGGTGTGCATGCAAAAATATCCGCTTTCACATTATTGATTTGAAAATGTGTCATTACAAAAATATGGATCTACTGTATCTTTTTCAGCATCATATAGTGAACAATTACATAATGGCATAAGGTACAATTAACCAATATTCAATGGCCAATCAAAACATCCCCTCATCATGTAGCTCTTTATTTTTATTTCCAGAATTTGTCATACAACTCCCATGTGCCAGCAAGTAGTCTAAGGCAGCTCAATGGGGCATGTGATTTTATATTTGAGATGTTACAATCCACTCAAGGCACCCAAAATAAGGGCGTGGAAAATCCTAATGGACCCCCCGCACCCTGCCCACAACCTTTTTCCAGCTACTCCCCGCTACCGCGCCGTGCACACTAAATTCAGCAGACATTTAAACAGCTTCTTCCCCCAAGCCACTAACTCTCTAAACAGTAACCCAGATAGAACTGTATGGTGCCACTTTGCAATTTTTTTGATGATATCAGTGCAAGTGCCGAAGACAAATTCCTTGTGCGTTCCACATACTTGGCAATAAAGATTATTATGATTATTTTATTTTCAGATCACAATTTCTTCTCAACTCTATAAGCATATTTAAAATAATTTTACATTGTCATTGGAAAGGCTATGAAAAACAAATGACAAAAACATGATGTATGGTATTGCACAGTATTGAGTGTTTTTAGATGGCAAAAAAATTACCAAGTATATTAATGGAAAAATATTCTCATCCATTTTGTCAATCTTCCAGATGCCAAGTTCCTTTCATGGTGTGTATGACACATCTAGGTCCCGAAACAAGTGATCCCAAAATTGTCTGTAAACATTAACCAATATTATGACACAGTAGCTTGTTTTAAACAACACCATACTCTATATTCACTCTGGTTTCCTCATTCAATGATTAAAAGTTAAGCGGTTTGTTAAATGTTTTTGTCTCAAGTGTAAGGGAAGTCAACCCTTGCAGTACATGAAATTGCTTCATCAAGATTGTTAATCATAACAACAAGTTATTTGCTGAAAAACACACCTACACAAAAGACGGATATGTGATACTACACGGCATTTGATGAAACGGCCTGCCCTAATGGTGAGCCATCACTGTACATTGTATATCAAGAGTGGAAGACTGGAAAACAAAACTTTTCACGGCTGATAAATTTGGTATAACTTGTGTACACATTGTGTCATATATGTTAAGTTTCAGAAATGAGAAATCGGGAGATTTTCGTACTTGCGACTCTGGTGGGTGTTAAAACAATGTGAGCGTTACAAAAGTGTAGAATTATGTCAAACACAAAAATGCTTTCATTGTATATTTATACATTCAATTAGTATACAAACGTATTTAGTTTTTTTTACGTGTTCTTTTGTTTCACCTTACAAATGAACTGTTTGTATGATGTCAATAGTTGCTTTATAAAGTGAGTATTGTGGTCAAAATCGAGAGTCTCCCGACCAAATCGTGAGACTTAACTTGTATGCTGTGTGTACTCATGGTTCGGGACTCGTGGACATAAGTGTATTCGCAAATTGATTTTCCTGCATTGTTTTCACTTTGTAAAACACACATGGTATATTTATCAGCATTTTTATTAATTTGGACCAATGAATTCTAATGTACCCGACACGCATTTTGGCTAACCGGTATTCTGCCTGTTCTCTCGACCTGCAAATAACGGGGGCGCCCGGTCAGTTGATTTCAAAGCTAAAAACTCACCGCAGCGAACTCCATCCTCACGCCGCTCGAGCTGGAAGCTGAGTCGGGAGGATCTTTCTCGCTGACCGTTCCCGTTTTGACGGCGTTTTCGAGTCAGGTAATACCACTGAGAAAGGGGGACAAGAACGCGCACGAAGGCAGGTCAACAGAGGCGAGCTAGCATCGGATACAGCTAGCAGCCAAGTGGCGGGTGTGGTGGGAACAAAGAAGGTGAAGGGCAAGCTCGCGCGCAGTTTCGCCGAATCAATTGGAAGTTCATGGCTCGCACTCACCTCAAGACCAGTTAAGGAGTTACAAAGACTGCGTTCACTCCTAACATCTTGAAAAACGCCATGTTGTTGTTTTGGCGGTCGTACGCAGAGAATAGTTAGCGTTTGAGCGCCGAGACAACTTGAAGTAGTTCAATCTACGACGAGTTCTCCAAGTTTAGCCACAAGCTTCATTTGACACCGGCACGAAAGAAACGCAAAGAAAACAAGCAGGCTATAAGTGTCGCCAAAAGTTGTTGCTGGGATCAACACTGACGTCCACGCGCTTCCGCTTTAACTAAAAGCGTATGAACATCTCCGTACATTTCAAAATAATTTAGATGGGGACTTTCAAAATAAAAGTTTACGGATAAAGGGAAATAAAAATCGTCACAATATAACTAGTCATACATACATGTTAAGTTTCAGAAATCATAAATCGGGAGGTTTTCGTACTCGCGACTCTGTGGTGCGTGTTAAAATAATGTAAATTAGAAGTAAATAAAACACAAAATGCTTTGTTTATTTATACATTCAATTAGTACAAAAATGTATTTTGTTTTTTTTACATTTTCTTTTGTTTCACCTTACAAATGAACTGTCTGTATTGTGTCAATGGTTGCTTTGTAACGAGTGTATTGTATGTGGTCAAAATCGGGATTCTACTGACCAAATCGTATGATGATCGAATTAAACAATTTGTCATTAAGAAAGCTAATATAGTAATATAGGTCCTCGGTACGTTAATATGAGTGTTGTAAGATTATTTTATCTAATGAAAAAAAAACATGCAAATTCTCTTCTTCTTCTTTTCCTTTCGGCTTTTCCCTCCATGGGTCGCCACAGCGAGTCAGTGTCCTCCATCTAAGCCGGTTTGTGCATCCTCTTCTCTCACACCAGCTACCTTCATGTCCTCTTTGACAACATCCGTAAACCTCCTCTTCGATCTTCCTGTCGGTCTCCTGCTTGGCAGTTCAAGATTCAGCATCCTTCTCCCGATATAGTCACTGTCTCTCCTCTGGACATGTCCAAACCATCTCAGTCTGGCCTCTCTGACTTTCTCTCCAAAGCCTCTAATATGAGTTGTCCCTCTAATGTACTCATTCCTGATCCTATCCGACCTGGTCACTCCCAAAGAAAACCTCAACATCTTCAGCTCTGCTTCCTGTCTTTTCTTCAGTGGCACTGTCTCCAGTCCAAACATCATGGCTGGTCTCACCAACGTTTTATACACTTTTCCTTTCATCCTAGCTGAAACCCTTCTATCACACATCACACCTGACATTTTTCTCCAGCCGCTCCAGCCTGCCTGGACACGCTTCCTCACCTCTTTTCCACATTCTCCATTGCTTTGGACAGTTGACCCCAAGTACTTAAAATCCTCCACCTTCTTTATCTCTTCTCCCTGTAGCATCACTCTTGCGTCTGACTCCATCTCTCTCTCTATCTCTCTATCTCTCTCTTTCTCTATCTCTAAATCTATCTCTCTATCTCTACCTCTACCCTCTCTACCTCTCTCTATCTCTACCTCTAAATATCTCTCTCTCTCTATATCTCTATTTATCTCTATCTCTATTTCTATCTCTCTCTCTATCTCTACCTACCTCTCTACCTACCTCTCGATCTCTCTATCTCTCTACCTCTATCTCTACTTCTACCCTCTCTCTCTCTACCTCTCTCTATCTCTACCTCTACCTCTCTATCTCAAGATCTCTATCCCTAGCTCTCTATCTCTAGATCTCTCTCTCTCTCTCTCTCTCTCTCTCTCTAGATCTCTATCCCTAGCTCTCTATCTCTAGATCTCTCTCTCTCTCTCTCTCTCTCTCTCTCTCTCTCTCTCTCTCTCTCTCTCTCTCTCTCTCTCTCTCTCTCTTTACATCTCTCTCTATAGCTCTCTCACTACTGACGATGGCACACTACAGACGATGTGAGTCATCTACGATGTCCCAAATTCACAACCTCCCATCCCTGAGGCACAGCTCCCACAACACTCTCAACATCAAGGCTAATCTCATGTGAGGACCATCCATTGGCACAAATCGACAGAATAACATCACGTCCAGTGTTTCATGATTCTTCTTGCACTGGGATCCCTCTCATTTACACACATATATTCCGTCTTGCTGCGACTGATCTTCATTCCTCTCCTTTCCAGGGCATATCTCCACATATCTAGTTTCTCCGCCACCTGTTCCCTGTTCTCGCTACAGATCACAATGTCATCTTCAAACATCATGGTCCAAGGAGATTCTTGTCTAACATCGTCTGCCAGCCTGTCCATCACCACAGCAAACAAGAAGGGGCTCAGAGCTGACCCCTGGTAGAGTCCCACCTCCACCTTGACACAGACAGCACACCTCACAACTGTCTTACAGTCATGATACATGTCTTGCACCGCTCTGACATACTTTTCCGTCACTCCAGACTTCCTCATGCAATACCACAGCTCTTCTCTGGGCACCCTGTCGTACGCTTTCTCCAGATCTACAAAGACACAATGCAATTCCTTCTGACCTTCTCTGTACTTCTCTATCAGCATTCTTAAAGCAAACACTGCATCTGTCGTACTCTTTTTTTTGGCATGAAGCCATACTGCTGCTCACAAATGTTCACTTCTGCAACATGCAAATTAAACCCACCAAAAATTGCTAAACCAAAACACTGCAAACAAGACTGATACAAACAAAAAACTAACAAAAATGAAATAAACGCAAGAAATGACTTGCAAAAGTATTCAGCCTCCTTGAATCTTGCAACCTTTCGCCACATTTTAGGCTTCAAACATAAAGATATGAAATGTATTTTTTTGAAAAGTGGGGCATGCAATATTATGCGGCCCCCTTGCGTTAATACTTTGTAGCGTCACCTTTTGCTCCAATTACAGCTGCAAGTCGCTAGGGGTATGTTTCTATTATTTTTGCACACCGAGAGACTGACATTCTTGCCCGTTCTTCCTTGCAAAACAGATCGAGCTCAATGAGGTTGGATGGAGAGTGTTTGTGAACAGCAGTCTTCAGCTGGATTCAGGTCTAGACTTTGACTTGGCTATTCTAACACCTGGAGATGTATATTTTTGAACCATTCCATTGTAGATTTGGCTTTATGTTTTGGATCATTGTCCTGTTGGACGATAAATCTCCGTCCCAGTCTCGGATCTTATGCAGATACCAACAAGTTTTCTTCCAGAATGTTCCTGTATTTAACTGCATCCATCTTCCCGTCAATGTTAACAATCTTCTCTGTCACTGCAGCCCCAAACAATAATGCTTCCACCACCATGTTTGATAGTGAGGATGGTGTGTTCAGGGTGATGCTTATACGCCAAACATATCTTTTTGCATTGTGGCCAAACAGTTCAATTTTGGTTTCATCTGACCAGAGCACCTTCTTTCCACGTTTGGTGTGTCTCCCGTGTGGCTTGTGGCAAACTTTAAACGAGACTTTTGATGGATATCTTTGAGAAATAGCTTTCGTCTTGCCACTCTTGTATAAAGGCCAGATTTGTGCAGTTTACGACTGATTGTTGTCCGATGGACAGACTCTCCCACCTCGGCTGTAGCTCTCTGCAGTTCATCCAGTGATCATGGGCCTCTTGGCTGCTTCTCTGATCAGTTTTCTCCTTGTTTGAGATAAAGTTAGGAGATTGGTAGATTTGCTGTGGTCTGATGCTCCTTCCATTTCAATATGATGGCTTGCAAAGTGCTTCTTGAGATGTTCAAAGCTTGGGAAATATTTGTGTATCCAAATCCGGCTTTAAAGACAATGTTATCTCAGACCTGCCTGGTGTGTTCCTTGGTTTTCATGATGCTCTCGGCACTTCAAACAGACCCTGAGACTATCAAAGAGCAGGTGCATTTATACAGAGACTTGGTTACACACAGTTGGATTCTATTTATCATCATCAGTCAGTTAGGACAACATTGGGTCATTCAGAGATGCTCACTGAACTTCTGGAGTGAATTTGCTGCACTGAAAGTAAAGGGGCCGAATAATATTGCACACCCCACTTTCCATTTTTTTATTTGTTAAAAAAAATTCAATCATCCAATAAATGTTGTTCCACTTCACAATTGTGTCCCACTTGTTGTTGATTCTTGACAAAAAAAACACATTTCATATCTTTGTATGAACCCTGAAATGTGGCAAAAGGATTCAGGGGGGAAAAAAGGGGACCGAATACCTTTGCAAGGCACTGTACTATAATCATAGCCCTTTTCCATGGTTTTTAGAACTTTCAACAAAGAAAACTGACTCACCCAAACACAACAAGTGACAATCAGATTTATTATACCCATTTATTTATTGCATGAAGGCATTTTATCAGGTAGAAACAGCCATAAAGTATTGGCAACGATACATGTGCTTATTGTTAGGGAAGAGCATTTATGCACTACATGTTAGCGCCGAAAAGCATGAGGTGACTAATATGATGACTGATGCTAAATGGTAAACCCACCACCAGTAGAGTCGAGGTAACTGAAAAAAAACAATCCACTTATTTGGATTTCCAACATAAAACCCAGGCACCAGAATTTGTATGCATCAATAACAAACGCATAGAAAAGTAAGGCGCAGTTCTAACAACGTTGTACGACATGATCAAGCCCTTTCAGGGAAAATGCTTTGGTAACTGAGGTGAACATTTTGCCAGATGTGAATACAAATTTAAAACCCTCAATGGTAGTTGTATAAAAGGAATGGAAGAGCATGATCTTTCTGTGTTGTATACTTTTGAGATCAGTAAGGCTTTTGTTGGCGTTAACTTTGCAACTAAATTGGAATCAGAATATTCGCCTCCGCTTGAGTCCTTGGTTCATTCAGCTGCCTGCTCGGACACCTCCGTGGATACGTCCAACTCCTCGTCACTCTCCAGACCCGTGCGATTAATGGTGCGGCGGATGTTCAAATGCACGTCTCCGCGCCTTCACAGCAAAACATACAAACGTGGATCAGTACCTGACAAGTGAAATGCTTATTTAGGCAAAAGTGTGTGCAAATTGGTCCCAACTATTCAACAAGGAATAATAATCAAAAATGATTTATAAGCACCCATCTTGTGTAAAACTAAATAGTTAAATCTAATCTATGTAGTTCTTAATGTGTGTGAGAGCCGTTTTGTGACAGTCCCGATTTACAATTGTTGCCAGTTGTCAAAAATCTGCCAAAATTGTTTCCTGACATACAGACGCTCCCCATCGTACGAACACGATACATTTTGAGCGGTCGTTCGTAAGTTGAATTTGATTGTAAGTTGCTTCAGTGCTATATTTAGTATGGAATGTATGTTTAGGGCTTGTGTTGGTAACCTGTATTGGTTTGTACTGAGAAATAAACATTTAATCAAATACAGTAAAGTCTCGTTATATCGATATCGGATATATCGATAGTCCCGGTTATATCGATGCTATTTCTATGCACGCACGGAGAAAATTACATGCAAACAGGGTCGGATATATCGATAGTCCCGGTTATATCGATATTTTTTCGGACTCCCTTGAATATCGATATAACGAGACTTTACTGTATATGCTCGATAAAGATATGTGCATGTGCAGAGAGAATACTACAAAAAAAAAAATGTTCATATACAGTGAGACCTCAACTTACAAACACCTTATCTTACAAACTTTTCGTCTTACAAACGTCAAATTTATGAAAATTAAACCTTATAATAAGCACTATTTTCATAATACACACCCACCACGGCTGGCGGAGTGATCTTCGATGGAAGCACACGACCGAACTGCACCAGAGGTTAAGTTACCAACAGTCCTTATGGAAGGTGACTCTCTTTCCATAAGCCATCAACGACCATCAAAAAGGTCAATAAAACTTTATTTTACAGCACAGTTTATTTCTTTAATTACAGACCTCATGTAATGCGCTTCTCTTTCCAAACAGCAATTCCCTTTGACCTTCGACCTCCAACGCCATTCCATCAAGCCATAAATGACCATCACAAATGTAAATAAAGTGACTTTATGATACAATGCACTGTATTTCTTTCATTACAATACAATAACACATTTATTATACATAGAATACGGTATGCTGTGTGTAGTTTTAAGGCTTATTTAGTTGAAAAGTATATTTTATGGAAACCCGGGAAAGGATTATTCCCATTTTAATGGTTTCCTATGGGATTTTTTTTTTAGATACACACTTTTCGCCTTACACACTCTGTCTGGGAACCAATTAAGTTTGTAAGTTGAGGTCTCACTGTATACAGTTGTTTGTAACTCGAATGTTCATAAGTAGGGGAGCGTCTGTATTTTATTCCCTTTTAATACACACTAACCTAAGCTTGCTCTTCAGACTGCTGACTTCCCGGTTCATGGCGTCTGCGGACTCGGTGGCGTCTTCCAGATCCCTTTGCAGCTTCCTACGGTAAGCGTTGGCTCGCGTCACCTCCTCCTCTGCCTCCTCCAACTGCCGTTTCAGCTGACGCATGCGATTGTTGGTCTTATCGGCCTGCAGGGAAAGTTTGCAAATGTATGGCGGAATTGCTCAGGTGAATATTTGATCTCGTTTTGTGAGTTTAATCGCCCCTTAGGTTCCGTCCATGTGGTGAGACAACCGCTTACCTGGTCCTTGTATTGCTCCGCGGTACGCCGCTCATCGTCAACCTGTAACATGATCTCCTTCAGCTTCTTCTCCGTCCTCCTAACCAGCCGGGATGCTTGTTGACGCTCCCTGAATTCCAAAACAAACTTTAATAATGACGCCAAAACCTTTGTAATAAGTTTGCCATAAAAACAAAAACAATATTGACTGACTTGGACTCAATGTCGAGCTGCTCTTCCAATTGAGCAATCTTCGCCTCCAGCGAGGCAATGCTGGACTTGTACTTGGACTTGATGGTGCTCTCAAGCTCCTGCAGCTTCAGCTTCATCTCCTTGTTCTGGCGATCCAGCTGCGAACGGGTACCCTCCAGCCGCTGGACGCTGCTGTGCTCGGCGGCCAGTTCTGTGGTCAGCTGCTCCATCTAAATGACAAAATCCAAATAAATGGCGCTTTAGTCTCTTTGCCTTCTTATTTCATACTTTCAAAAGGAGAGTGGGGCCGTGGGGAATACCTGGAGCGTGGTTCTCTTCAGACGCTCATTGACCATCTCCGTGTTAAGAAGTTCTTCCTCCAAATCCTCCTCTAACTGGGTAATGCGAGCCTCCAGCCTCCTTTTCTCTTCCGCCTGCAGCGAACTGAACAATACATTGAAGGGCGAAAGTCACAGTGGCGCCTATGATGGGAGAACATTTTCACAAGGAGACCGCCATAAGAAGAAAGGAGCGTCAGCGCACGGCGCCGATGCTTATGTGGAACTGTCGCGGCTTAGAATTGAAGCGGATTCACGTGGGACAGACTCTTTTCGTCAATGGATGCTACAGCTTCGTGTTTGCTTTCAACATTTAGCTTGTAGCAGACGAGCACATTCCACCATGACCTGATCCACTGGTGAAAATGACGCTTTGATTCTCTCCTCTTTCATCTAGAACTTCTTCATACAAGTGCTTAAAATTGAGAATCACTGCCTGCGTCTTTTGTGTTGTCACATTGTTTGTTATTTCGTTTTTTGTTGTTTTGACTTCAATATGGCGCCGCGAGAGGGGCTGCCTTTACAGCAGCTCCTGTATTTTGTTTTTCTACTTCTTACTTTCCTTTCCTCTTACATTCATCAATTTGCTGCTGTGAAATGTAAATTTCTCCACTGCAAGACTAATCCAATCCAATCCTAATGCAAAATTACAGGAAGTGACGTCGTAAGAACTTTTTAAGCAGAATTCACGGCAACCATAATTTTTTTCCGCCTGGTTGAAGTTGAATTACTTTGTCTCCCCCCTCATACTTTTTAGCATTGCTGTTGTTTATCTCATCCTGGAGCTCATCCCTTTCCGCCTGAATTTGTCGCTTGAGTCTCTCGGCGGTGGCGAGATCCTGTAAAAAGTAGAAGATAACGTTCTTGGCTGTTTAACAGTCCGATTTGCTCTGAAAAGTGTGTGTTTAACTGCAAGGATGTGAGCACGGTGGGGTTGCTACCTCTTGGTAGTGAAGAGCATCTGCCTCCAAGGCTTTCAGCTTCCTCTCGGTCTCCTTTGCCCCGTTGACTACCTCATCTCGGGACATGCGAAGGTCCTCAAGCTCTCTCATTTGCTCTTTCATCTGGGCCTTGATTAGGACAGCAACAAAATTAGACAATGTGATTAGTAACTGTGAATTTAACAAACTAAATTTACCTGCAGCCTCTTGAGCTGCCTGATGGCCTCATCTCGGCCCTTGTTAGCATCGTCGATCTGTGTTTCGAGATCTCCCAAGTCCAGCTCCAACTTCTTCTTGGAGGACAGCGCCTGAGAGCGCTGCCTGCGTTCGTCCTCCAGCTCCACTTCCATTCCGCAAACCTGAAGGGGGTGTTGGGGGGGAAAAATGATTTAAAATAAAGTGATAACTGGTTTTTATTTAGCTCGTTTGATTGGAAGATGATTCATTTTTTTATGGTCATTGATTTATGTCCATGAAACAACATTTTAAATGCTTCTCAGTTTTTAAAAACCTGAAAGGGTGTCGTGGGGGAAAACAGTTTTTATATAGCTAGTTTGATTGGAAGATGATTCTTCAATTCTTTACGATGAAAAGGTTTCTTCAGCCGTCATCTGTACTTCTTTGAAGGTGTCGGACGTTTCGCTTCTTATCCAAGTTGCTTCTTCAGCGAACTAAAGTCTTACTGGTAGTTTCGGCCCTATATATATCCCTACTGTCCAGACGTGGCGGTGCCGGACTCTGCTATAATAGATCCCTGCTCTCAGGTTGGGGGAGCAGAGGACTACCCTCTGCGACTCCACTGATTGCTTCTATTGTCCTTACTGACGACTGGCCTGATTGCCCTATTTGCCCTGTATTACCTCATCATTCAATTCTTTACACTTTTTACGGTCATTGATTTATGTCCATGAGACAAAATTTTAAATGCTTATCAATTAAAAAAAACTTATTTAAAACAAAGCGATAACAGCGTTTTCAAACTGAAAAAAAAATCTTTGCGTGTTCTAAATACTTAGCCAATACTGTAAAGTTGATTCTTTCTCCGACCCCAATTCTAAAAAATCTCAGATCACCTGTTTGACCAGCTGCTTCCTCCTTTCTTCGCCCTGCTCATCTCTGGCTTGCAGGTCGCGCTCAAACTGAGCCTTCATGGCCTGCATGTTAACCTCCAGACGGAGTTTGGCGTCCTCTGTGGCCTGCAGCTCGTCCTCCAGCTCCTCCAGCTGAACCCTCATCTCCTCCAGCTGTTGCTCCATCGCACGCTTGGAACGTTCCAGCTCGTGAACCTGCGTGAGATGAAGGATTGCCAGTTGCAATGATAAAATACGTCCCGAAATCCGTTGTGGTTTTTTTCCGTCTTACACTTTTGCCAACGTCATCCTTGGAGGAGACCAAGTCATCCATCTCTGCTTTCAGCAGCTTGTTGGCCCGATCCACTTCGTCTTTCATGTCCGTCATGCTGTCCAGGTCGCGGGCCAGCGTTAGCGCCCGCGTATCTTTCTCCCTGGCGTCGGCTTCAGCCTTGTCACGCTCTTCGGCATACCGAGTGGAGGTATTCTTCTCCTCGGCTAGCATCTAAGTGGACCACATGAGCGTCATTGGTGCTTTGTTCTTCGTGCACTGCTTTGAATCCAAATTTCTCCTTGGGCTGAAATTCCCCAACTATTCTTTTTGCTCAGTCAATCCTTTTAAGGTATGTTATGTTTGTCTGTGATACCTGATCAAACTTCTTCTGTTTCCTGTCCAGGTTGGAGACCACCTGCCTCAGGTTATCCTGGTCCACCATGAGGTCATCCAGCTCCTGTTGCAAACGGGTTTTGGTCTTCTCCAATTTGTCATAGGCGGCCGTTTTCTCTTCCAGCTGCTGCTGAAGCGAATCGGTGTCACGTTGGACGCGCTTGCGACCCTCCTCCGCGCTCTCCAGGTTGGCTGTCTCTTGATCCAACTTCTTCTTCATGTCGGCCAGCTGAGGAGCGCCCAGGTCAGGAATGAAACATGGCAGATGGATTCGATGATGAGAAGAACACATTGAGAGACCGGGAAGCTAACCTGGGCCTGGAGCGAGGAGACCTGCTTCTCCACGTTCTTTTTGCCCTCTTCCTCTTCCTCCAGCAACTCCCGTAGGTTGTTCTGATCATCGTCCTGTTGCCGCAAGCGTGTGGAGAGGCTCAGCTTCTGACGGGTCTCCTCTTGGAGCAACTCCTGCAATTCAAAGGAAAATAAAATTATAGAGTTGTCACAGGCATGGAAGGGGTTGATCAACCAAAATCGTTTTTCTTGATTATTTAAATCATCACTGTGTCTATAAAAATCACAAGAAAAAATAGCTAAAGATTGCACCTGTAATCATTTCTGATCTGAACCGATAAAGCGATTGGTGAGGGGGATTTAAAGCAATGTTACTCGAGGCAATGCCGTGGCATCTGGATCAATCATCACCATGCATATTGTGGATCAATACCTGTGCATCCTGCAGCTGAGACTCCACCGAAGAAAGGTCTTTGCTGAATTTTATATTTTTGCCCTCTGCTTCAGTCAGAAGGCTGTTGACATTGTCCAGCTCAGACTAAAACACATGGAGAGTGACTGTTTGAAAACGAGTGTCTTGCAAAAAAATATATATATATATACATACATATACATACATATATATATATATATATATATATATATATATATATATATATATATATATATATATATATATATATATATATACAGTAAAGTCTCGTTATATCGATATCGGATATATCGATAGTCCCGGTTATATCGATACTATTTCTATGCACGCACGGAGAAAATTACATGCAAACAGGGTCGGATATATCGATAGTCCCGGGAGTCCCGGTTATATCGATATTTTTTCGGACCCCCTTGAATATCGATATAACGAGACACACACAGACACACACACACACACACCTATTTTTTCCAATTTTTTTTTTTAATATCCAAACCTGCATTTTGGCCATCTTGTCAGCCATCTCCTGCCTCTGCTGTTCGCTCTCTCCAAATTTGACCTGAAGTTCCTGAAGTTGGGACTCTGCCTTCTTGCGACGGTGCTCGGAATCGGATTTGCCTTGCGTCAGTGTCTTGAGCTCGATCTGCACCTCATTCCATTCGCTCTCCAGGGCCTGCTTTGATTTCTCCACAGAATTCTTGTTCTGTGTGCACATAATCCGATGTTCAACGCCTCATCGTGACGTTTGTGAGGGAAGGGAAGGTTTTGGTGCTCCTTACCCGCTTGGCTTGCTCAAGCTGATCATTAAGCTCGTCAAAGGCCTGGTTGTGTTTTTGTCTCATGTCAGCCATCAGCTGCTCGTGGGCTTTGGCCTCATCCTCCAGAGTTTTCTTCAGATGGGCAACCTCGGTTTCACGTTTGGACCTGGAAGGATGGAGAATGATAAGCCATTGTTTAAATGTCTCTTCTGTAGCTGGTAAAAATTTATAATTAGATAGACGGGTATTCTTGCTATTCGGCAGTTTTGTGCCATCCTTTAAAGGGCAACCGACGTCACTTTTTTGTTTTTTAACTGACATCAGAAAAACGTTTTATAGCATCTAAAATACCCAAAACATGCAGTATGATATTTTTATTGAAATGCAAAACACCAATAAAAATGACTTAAAGTGTCCAAAATCTGCAAAAAAATTGAGCTGCGAATTGGGCATTTTCAGAAAGTCCCGCCCCCAGTTCGTGACGTCACGCCAAGACGTCTTGCATTGCTGGAGAATCAAAACAATGGCTTCAGATTCGGATAATATGCTTTCTTGTTACACATCCAGTTATGAATATGATTCAAATAGTTCTGAAGAGGAAAGCATACATGTTTGCAATCGATTAAAGAATTTATTCCATGTCATTTTGAGGCAAACGGGCGGGGGGGAATGTCTCACCCAAAATGACGCAAGAAAATGGCCACCGAGCTGTGAGGAATGAATCAGCCCGTTTCCACAGGCTGATAAATTCCTTCAATGGAGCTTGGACTCCCTCTGCTGGCGGCTTTTGGATGTAACACACGGTTTAAAAAAAAAAAACAAAAAAAACAGTACAGCAAAATACATTGATGTGATGGAAAGACGCTACAATGCGTCTTTTTTACGGTGAGGAGGCGGTCCTTTAAAGGACAACCGACACCTCCGGACAAGTTGTGTTCATAATTTGTAAAATCACTTCAAATGACATCTACTGGGCGTACTTTACAAAGATTCCACCGCATATAGCTATATTTTACGCTTTCAGACTCTCGCTGAATATTCAGGAAGTCTTGTTTTTGAGTTGGTGACGATTCCTGACGTGATGTCACGTCAGGAACGTCCCTGACCGAGAAAGCGACACACAATGCATTTTGGTTACGTTGTTTGGTCTGGAAAACTTCGTGTTGATGGCGAAATTAGAAGAAAAAAAACACATAAATAACGCCATGGTGATTTGTTGTGTGTTGCACCAAGACTACTATTTGATACAAGTTGACACAAATTCCCAGCAGACAAATCAGTCCATTTCCAACGGAGCTTGGGCGTCGTCTTGTGCATTTTCTGGGATGTTACATTGGTGTTTTGACGGCTCGAATTGATCCGGAAGGACTTCTTTAATCGATTTCAAACATTTATGCTTTCTTCTTCAGAACTATTTGAATCATATTCATAACTTGATGGGTAACAAGAAGGCATATTCTCAGAATCTGAAGCCATTGATTTGATTTTAGAGCAAGGCAAGACGCCCTGGCGTGACGTAACGAACAAGGAGGCGGGACTTTCTGAAACTCGCCATTTTCGGGGTCATTTTGTAGTAGTTTTTGGACACTTTAAGTCATTTTTGTTGGTGTTTTGAATTTGACTAAAAATATCAGCCTGCGGGTTTTGGGTATTTTAGATGCTATAAAATGTTTTTCTAATGTCAATTAGGAAACAAAAAAATGGTGTCGGTTGTCCTTCAATGTTTTTTTTGTTTATTTTTACATGCAAAACAACCCTTTGCTTGCAGGGTTTAACAGTCCAATCTGTCGTTAGTTTTTTCTCTCTCATCTCTGATTTAAGGATGGATCTTTGACAACTGCATTGAGCATGAAATTGTGCATCATTGATAACTTTTGACAAAACAACGACAGTCAGTTTATTAAAATAACTGGAAGTAATGTTTCTAAACTTTTTTTTTACCTCAGCTCCTGCTGTGCCGCAGTAGAGTCCAATGTGTCCTCCAACTCAGTTTTGAGAGCTTCCAGCTCCTCACCCAGGTCCCTGCGCATCTTATCTGCCTTCTGGCGCGCCTGTCTTTCCAGCTCAAGATCCTCCTGGAGTTCTGAGATTTGAGCTTCCAGCTCACGGATCTTCTTCTGAGCTGTGTTCTTGGCTGCGGCCTCCTCCTCGATCCTGCGGTAAGGCACAGTAAGTATTGAGGTGAAGTGAAAAGAAGCAAGTGAAAAGAAAAAAATAAACCAACTTTGCCAGTGCAGCTAAAAGCTCCTCTTCTTTCTTAGCCAGTTGAGCTTCCAGTTCAGCGATGCGAGCTTGAAGTTCTGAAATCTGGTCACTGAGGTCTGTCGAGTCGCCCTCAAGTTTACGACGGTTCTTCTCCAGCTCTTGACGCATTTTCTCCTCCTTTCTGAGACGATCTGAAAGTCACACAACAGATCACAAATGCTTCATGAAGGGCAAAAAAAAAAGCACAGTTTCTGCTAAGAACATATTTTTACTGCATTATGACCTCTTCTGTAAACTAGAAATGTCTTTATCTAACTAAAGTAAAAGTAAAAATGGGAGCACACAAGCTTCACACACAAAAAATAAAGTCAATAATAATAACAATAACAACAATAATAATAATGATTAAAAAAATACAAATTAAAAAAAGAACAAGAGAACTTCAAAACATGAATGTCTGGAAATCTTCAGTAGTGCTGACCCAAGTAAAAATGGGAGAACACAAGCTTGATACAAAAAAAAAAATAAATAAATAATAACAGCAACAATAATAATCATAAACAGATAAAAACATGTAAAAATAAAAATATAAATATGTGAATTAAAAAAAGAACAAGAGAAAACTTTAAAACTCCCCCCAAAACGCAATCCTCGTTTTATTATTTGTTATATAAGGAAAAGTAAAACTAACAGACAGGAATTAAACTACAGGAAAAATGCTTGCCTTCCAAATCAGTGATCATGGCCTCATGTTTATTCTTGAGTTTCTGTAAGCTTTTAGATTTTTCCTCCTCTTCGGCCAAGTTGGTTGTGAACTCCGAGATCCTGTCCTCCATAAGTTTCTTCTCCTGAAGTTGGAAATAAATGCAGTTGGTTTCGATATATGTACACGGTGGCAGCAACGGTGAGTTGAATCAAGTGCGGTGGACCTTGTTGAGTTTGTTATTCTGGTCATCCAGCACCATCATGTCCTCCTCAATTTTTTTCATTTTGGCATCTGTGGTGACTTTCTCCATCTGAAGCTTCTGTCTGGCTGCTTCTTCCTCATCCAGCTGCTGCTCTAGGTCCTACGACAGCACGGGGAGGAAAACAAAAAGTCTAATCGAGTACAGCGAGTGTGCGATTCCCCATTTCCTTTACTGACGGTAATGTTCTGCATCAGGTTTTTTCTCTCGTTGTGCAACTGGCCCACGCGATCCTCTTCCTCTTCCAGGCGAGCTTCAAAGTCGTGAAGGATCTCCTCCAGTTCCTGCTTCTTGCTGGCTAGACGGACTCGCATCTCCTCAGCCTCGGCGCACAGCTCCGTTTCGGCCTGGAGCTGCTCTTGGAGGGCCAGCTTCTCGGCGTTCAGCTGGGCGTTGCGAGGGAAAACAAGTTAAAACGACAATTTCGTTATTGTTCAGTCGCTCATGTTTTCTTTAAAGAATGGTACACATTTTACAAATTCCGTTGAGGTACATCTAGTTTGCAGCACAACTGGATATAACAATTCACATCAAAACAAATAAGAGTGAAGGATAATAAATCCAATTATGGCCACACGCTAACAGCAATAAACACCTTCTCCATTTAGAGTATTTTCCGGATTATAGGGCGCACCCTTCAATGAATGACATTCTAAAACAGTGGTTATTAATCTTGTTGGAGGCACCGAACTCCACCACTTTCATATGCTCATTCACCGAACCCTTCTTCCAATGACTGTGCCTACTAACTGCAGTCTCGACTGAGGGATTGACCTCTGTGGTGGAAGATCCACCAAACCCCCGAGACTGACTCACCGTACCCCTAGGGTTCGATCGAACCCAGGTTAAAAAAAAGGTGTCAAAGTCATTTTTTTGGCATGGGACAGATTATAGTTACGGTTTACTTGATGAATGACTAGTTTTCAAATTTAAAGTAAAAAATAATGACTGTTATTGTGGTTTACGTATGACAATTTGAAATTTCGCTTCAGACTTTAGCAAGCATCACGGCACTTGACATACTTGATTTTCTTTTGCGGGCCAAATAAAATGATGTGGTGGGCCAGATGTGGCCCTCGGGCCTTGACTATGACACCTGTGTTCGAAATCCGTTTTCCACCAGATTACAAGGCGCACCTTTAATGACTGACATATTGTAAAAGGTTTTCCATATATAAAGTGCACTAGATTATATGGCGCATGAAGAAATTTAAGGCTTTACTATTACAATTATAACCTAGAATCTAAGAATCTATATGGCTGTAAATTTATAATATTCCCTGCCACTACACGAAATATTCATAACCTTGAAAAATTCATAACCTTGTAAAATTTTGAACAAGACTCTTAACTCATTCACTGCCATTCACGAATTTATTCGGGAATTGAAAATATGACGTAGAGCGCCATTCCTGAATTTATTCGGGTTTAGTTTTTTCATGTTTGGGTGCCGATAAAGTGTTGGTCAGACCTCTGGCAATGTTTCGCCTTCCACGAGGGGGCAGCATTTGCCTTTTTTACATGTGAGCGCTTTGTTCCAGCTTCAGCTGTTGTTAAAGCGCTATATCAACCAATATATATGTATTGCATTGTATTTTGAACAGCCGCCCTCATAACTCCAGACCCATATAATTTAGGAATTAACTTTTTTTCTGATGAAAGAAGGGAATCTAAGGTTTCTTATGCAGTAGTGAATGTTTATATAGTCTTAAAACTCAATATTTTGTGGGTCCTCAAATTCAAGTGACAATGACAAAAACCCTGGCACTGGAGTGAACAATTTTTTGCACATGCATGGCAGTGAATGAGTTAAGGAGGGAGAGTCAAAATAATTACTTATTGCTACATCAGTGACAGTGGTACCTGCTGTTGCCTGCTCTCGTATTGTTGGAGCTGCTCCTCAGCCTGCAACTGCTTTTCTTTGACTTTCAGCAGCTCTTCATCTTTGGCTACCATCTCTTCCTCCTGCCGGGTCACTTGAAGCAGCGGCTTCACCTTCACAAGCACAATAAAAATAAAAAACAAACAAACACTTTTTAGTCTCGCGATGCATTTAAAGGACAACTGACGCCTGCGGACAAGTTGTGTCCGTAATGTGTAAAATCACTTCAAATGACTTATACTGAGCGTATTTTACAAAGATTCCACGGCATATTGCTATATTTTATGTTTTAAGACTCGTGCTGAATATTGAGGAAGTCTTGTTTTCGAGTTGGTGACAATTCCAGACGTGACGTCACGTCCGGAACGCCCCTGACCGAGAAAGTGACACACAATGCATTTTGGGGACTTCCTTTGGTCTGAAAACATCATGTTGATCAGTGTTGATGGCGAAATTGGAAGGAAAACACAAAAAAACGCGATGGTGAATCGTTGTGTGGTGCACAAAGACTACTATTTGATACTAGTTGACACAAATTCCCAGAAGACAAATCAGCCCATTTCCAATGGAGCTTGGGCGCCATCTTGTGCATTTTCTGGGACGCTACATTGGTGTCCTGACCGCTCGAATTGATCCGGAAGGACTTCTTTAATCGATTGCAAATATTTATGCTTTCCTCTTAAGAACTATTTAAATCATATTCATAACTGGATGAGTAACAAGAAAGCATCGTCTCCGAATCTGAAGCCTTTGTTTTGATTTTAGAGCAAGGCAAGACGTCCTGGCGTGATGTCATGAACAAGGGGGCGGGACCTTCTGAAACTCACCATTTTCGGGGTCATTTTGAAGTAGTTTTGGGACACTAACTAATTTTTAGTGGTGTTTTGACTACAAATATCAGCCTGCATGTTTTGGGTATTTTAGATGCTATAAAATGTTTTTCTGATGTCAGTTAGGAAACAAAAAAGTGGTGCCGGTTGTCTTTTACATGTATGATACAGTTCCGGTAATTCAATCGGGCGTTATACCTTAGTGAAAAGTCTCCACCATTGCCAGTTCCTGAGTTTGAGGTAAGCAGCCAAGTTCCTCTGGATAACTTTCATAGCCATCAACTGCTGCTGTCTCTTGGCAAAGGCTCTATCATCACAAAAAATGTGTTTGCAGATGACACGTTTCAGTGATCAAGATGACAAACTCCGCCCCCAGGATGCCTCCTTACTTGCGTGCCACATGTCCTCGGCACCACGCCTGGAAACTGATAATGACGTCCGTGATCTTCATGTCTCTCTCCTCCTCCAGGTGAGCCAGGACGCCGGCTCGGAAGAACACTTTACTCTGACCGATGCGGTACAGGTTGGGGTCTAACTCCAGCGACTTGATCTAAAACGGAACGATGAGGTCAGATGAGACCTTCCCGTCGATTCCTGATGCGATTTACGCCTCGTACCATGAGCACGCAGGCTTGCTTGCCGTCCATAAAACCCTTGGGGATGGCGTTTGGAGTGAGGATTTCATACCTGAGAAGATTTAAAATGACATATTTTCCTTGCTTGCATGTCCGTCCCCAAAACAAATGAACACGGGGGCATTCTACCTCTGTCTGAACTCCTGGAAGACAATGCGGTTGGGGAAGCCCTGTCTGCAGATACGGATGCCCTCCAAGACTCCATTACACCTAAGTTGGTCCAGAACCAGGTGAGGTTCCAGTTTCCCGGCCTAAAACGAGTTACGAGTAAGACAATGACCGAATAGGAGATGGAATCAAATATGATGTCAAGCGACGCCGGTACCTTCTTCTCATGATTGGGGATGATGCAACGAACAAAGTTGGGGTTGGTGTTTCTGAGCGTGGCCATCAGGTTCCCAAGCTGCTCCTTATATAGTTGGCCCACGGTACGGAACATGCCTTTCCGAGACTTGAACGCACCGTGCATGGAATCGGACATTCCGGCTACTTTATCCAGGCCGACAATACGGTCGACTGCAAGGACACAAAAAATGTGTAAAAGGTACCGTATTTTCCAGTGTATAAGGCCCAACCAAAAGCCTTTATTTTCTTTAAAAGCTGACCCTGCCTGCGCCTTACACAGACGCTCCCCAACTTACGAACAAAATACGCTCTGAGCGGGCGTTCATAAGGTGAATTGTTCCTTAGTTGCTTCAGTGCTATATTTTGTATGGAATGTGTGTTTAAGGCTTATATAAGTATGTTTAAGGTTTATAGAAGCACGTTTAAGGCTATATAAGTATAAGTAACCTGGTTTGTACTAAAAAAAATAACAATTCAATAAAATATATGGTCTATAAAGATACAGTACGCATGAACTCTATACATTTTTTTAAAGGGGAGGAGATGGGCATCTTCATTTCTGCCCATCTCCGTTATTTTTGACTGTTTTGTGACTACTGTGAACGGGGGAAAGCACTCGCACACGTGATCCTATTGTTTACAATCGAGACCAGCTGCTAGCATGGTGAGCTAATAGCGAGCTCGTGGCCGCCAAACAAGACATCCCTGACGAGCTGAAAAGGAGAAAACTGGGCTGCAGAAGGAAAAGAAGATACCGACATGTCCTCCTGTCCATCATTACGGGGAATGTGAGATCGCTGCTGAACAAGATGGACGAGCTAGCGGCACTATCGCAAAATCAGATGGAGTACTGTGAAAACAGTTTTTTGCTCCTCACGGAAAACACGGCTGTCGGCGATCACTCCGGACACAATACACGCCGAGTTGGAGGGCTTCCATCTCGTATGTGTGGACAGGAATGCAGGGAGCGGTAAGAAGAAAGGAGGAGGAAGTGCTGTGTTTGTGAACGACTGATGGCTAATAATATCATGTTTAAAAGTGCTTAGCTGGCCAACCAAACAATAGGCCCACAGTCAAGGCGCAGATAGCTACAGTAAAGTGAGTGAAACAGACACAGCAAGATAAACTGTCAGCTTCATCTCGGAGATCTGGCTTTGACTTGGGATACTCCTTTATCACCAAAGTTATTTACGGCTTGAACATCCTGCACAAGCATAGCCAGGTTACAAACTTATCAGTTCATGGAAGACAACCAATTAAAATATCTATGTTTTATTGCTTACAGCTGTTGGTGCTCGGAACATCCAGAGGCGTGGCATTATAATAAAGAAAACTATGTTTTACTAATGTATCACTTTAATTTGCATATACTCTCAATAAATAGCTTGTCAGAGGGGTGCAGAATTCAGACATATGTCATTGATGACTGCGATTCCTGCCGGCAGTAGGGACAATCTTTCTGGTTCCGAGTCTTTGTCCACAGTGTCTGACTGTCATATCTATAACAACGACGAATGGTGCAATCCTGGGCACATCACGATCAAAGAGAAACTCTGCATTCGGGACATTAAACATTTTTTGACATACCTGAGAAAACGTTCGTATGTACTGTTGTTTGTAACACGAATGCTTGAAAGTCGGGGAGTGTCTGTATGTGAAGTGTATTTTCTGGTGTATAAGGCACACCGGACTAAAAGGCGCACCTTCAGTCCAAATATATAAATAGATAAGTTTCCAAATATAAGGTGCACCCCATTATAAGGCGTGACAGTAGAGGCTGGGGTTATACATGACTTCTACATGGGGAAATGGAGACCTGATGTGGCTCAGTATGACTTCACATATAAGGCGCACCGGCGTATAAGGCGCAGGGGCATCTTTTGAAAAAAATGAATTCCACTCACCATCTCTCCACAAGTCGCCTGTAAACTTGTCAGTGGACTGGTTGAGCAACGTGGCCACGCACTCATTCAGAGGATCCATGTTTTTCATCAACCACGCGTCCGCTTTGTAGTCGACCTGTGTCGATCGAAACCATCTTTCTAGTTCAACGCCTGAAAATACTTCCGGAACCATTCCTATTTTGACTTTTCCGTTACCTTCCCGGCATAGTGGATGACGCAGAAGTCGGCATCATCCTTGAGTTTCTTTGGTTTCTGGAATTTGGGATGCGTTCCCTGCTCCTGAACCACCTTCTCCACAAAGCTCTTGTCTGTGGCCTTGGGGAACCAGCACTCTTCATCTAGTAGAGACAAAATGCCAGGAGGTCCAGACTGCAATGGAGAAAGAAGTGTTGGTGGTGCCATTTGTCTCCTTGGTAGGTGCTCAAGGTGTGCGACGGCTCACATGTTTCTCAATGAGATCGATGCAGGGCTGCAGATCGAGGCCAAAGTCGATGAAGCTCCAGTCGATCCCTTCCCTCTGGTACTCTTCCTGCTCCAGGACAAACATGGTGTGGTTGAAGAGCTGCTGCAGCTTCTCGTTGGTGTAGTTGATGCACAGCTGCTCGAACGAGTTCAGCTGCAAGGGAGAAAACGTGCAACGATGAGTGTTTTAATTCAGAATCACTTTTATTGGACAAGTGTGGAAGACTCATGAGGAATGTGTCTCCGGTAGAACACGCTGCACTAGTGTCATCATAAAAAAATTTTTATAACAAATAAGTATGGAAGAATATTCCTAAATGTAAGTGGTTCTGCTCAGGAACAACTGAGACAATGTGCGAGGTATCAAGCAGAGCTAAACTGTTCGGTGGTATATAAAAAACATAATTGAACAGTTGGTGCAGAAAATCAGTGACCCATTTTGAAGTGATCAGTCGCTGTATATGTAGTAGAAGTGTGCAATTATATAGAAGTCCTGGAGCGCCTCAAAGTGTCTGGTGATGGACATTATACAGGTCAGTAACAATGGTTCAAGTGAGTACAGAGATGGAGCTACAATGATTATAATGGGATGCTGTTCCTCAGGGTTGTACAAAATTGCAAAGAGGCACCATACACTTGGATGACCGTTTAGAGAGCGACGGGGGAAGAAGCTGTTTAAATGTCTGCTTGATGTAGGAAAATCCTACTGGACCCTCTGCACCCTGCCCACCCCCTTTTCCAGCTACTCCCCTCAATCATCGATTGGTAGAGCCCGCCTGAGGGGAGTAGCTGGAAAAGGTGGTGGGCAATGTGCCGGGGGTCCAGTCGGATTTTACATGGCCTTGTCTTAGTTCTTGCAGTTTGCAAGTCCTCCAGAGTGGACTGGGCGGTGCCAATGATTTTTTGTGCCGTCCCAACAGTCCATTGAAGTCAGATTTTGTCCATTTTTTTGGCAGCCCCGAACCAAAACATTCAATTCATTCAATCCCTCCCAACTGTAACCAAGACAGTGTCACCTCACCTCAAAGATCTCAAAGCCGGCAATGTCCAGGATGCCGATGAAGGAAGCTCCTTGCCTCTTGGTCTTGTCCAGAGCTTTATTGATCCTCATGACCAACCATCGGAACATCCTCTCGTATGACGCCTTGGCCAAGGCCTCCACAGCAAATTCGGCCTGCTCCTGAGTTTGAGCCTTCTGGACATAGTCACGGCCCACCTAGAGAAAGAGACCACGTGGATGCCAGCAAATCAAGACATCTGAATATATGAATATATCAGCATGCAAAACGAGCAACCTTGATGCGTGGTGACAGGATAGCTCGCGTGAAGTCTGTCACGTTGATGCCCAGCAGGTGAGACACTTTCTGCGCAGCTACGTGGTGGACAAGGAGGACATTTAAATCATATTTTGTGGTGCGGGGGGGCTGGGGGGGATTAGGAAAAAAGTGTACCGGTGTCATCCGGCATCGATGCTTGGTCAGAGTGACGTTCTTTCTTGAAGGTCATGTTTCCCAACTGCAGCACAGCGGAGACCACTTTCAACAGGCCTTAGGAGGGTGTGCACAGAAGGGGAAATGTCTTAAAGCGCCTGCAAGAATCTTACAGAAATGCATCAGCAATTCTAATGAAATCATTTTCAAACTTACCAATTCTTTCCTCTTCTGGGACGCTCATGATCTGGAAGGCCTCCATGGTCTCTGAGAACATGTCTTTGTCCTGCTGGCCAGGAATAGTCACATTGCCGTTAGATAGGAACCGATACTTGCTGTAGTCTTCCAGACACAATTCGGCTGCGGAGGGGAACAGAGTCGGCCGAGTACAGAAAGACATGAAGACAAGTTTAATTGGACATGTGATTAAAGCGGACATAATAGGAGTGAGGAGTGTGGGGCGGGCAAGTGCTCACAGCGGAGTTTATCTCCCGCTCCACTCAGCATGTAGTAGAAAATGTGGAAGCTTCTCTCCTCTTTGGCTTGTCTGATAGCCCGAGACTTCTCCAGCAAGTCTAGTAACACTTGAGTCAAGGATTAATCAACACTAAATATCGTCAATTACACTCAAAACAGTCATCCAAGAGAACCGGTGAAATATTTGCATATTATTTTAAATTAACTCATTCACTGCCAGACGTGCAAAAATGTGTCCACTTCACTGCCAAGGTTTTTGTCATTGTCACTTGAATTCCAGGACCTACAGAATATTGACTTTTAGGACTACATAAACATTCAATGCAGCGTAAGAAACCTTAGACTCTCTTCTTTAATCAGACAACAAAGAGTTAATTCCTAAATTATATGGGTCTGAAGATATATGAGCTTGAAATGAGGGTGGCTGTCTGAAATACAATGCAATACTGCAATGCTGAAGCTGGAACCAAATGCTAACATGAAAAAAAGGAAATGCTGACCTCTTGTGGAAGCGAAAAACATTGCCAGAGGCCATGGCTTTATCGGCACCCAAGCATGAAAAAACAAAACCCGAACAATTCAGGAATGGTGCACTACATCATATTTTCAATTCTCGAATACATTTGTAAAAGGCAGTGAATGAGTTAAATAGTGCATACAAGAAGCTCAAAATTATGATGGGGTATGTTTTTCTTCCATTCATTTCGAATGTCATTTCGTTTGTGATTATGAAAAAAAAAATGTTTTTGGTGCACTCTGTGCTACTTGGAGAAAATAAAATCATTGAATGCCACTATATTGAACATTAAAGGACAACCGACGTCACTTTTTTGTTTTATAGCATCTGAAATACCCAAAACACGCAGTATGATATTTTTAGTCAAATGCAAAACACCAACAAAAATGACAGTGTCCAAAATCTGCAAAAAATTGAGCTGCGAATTGGGCATTTTCAGAGAGTCCCGCCCCCAGTTTGTGACGTCACGCCAAGGCGTCTCGTATTGCTAGTGAATCAAAACAATGGCTTCAGATTCGGAGAATATGCTTTCTTGTTACAAATCCAGTTATGAATATGATTCAAATAGTTCTGAAGAGGAAAGCATACATGTTTGCAATCGATTAAATAATTTATTTTTGCCATTTTGAGGCAACAATAGCAAACTGGTGGCCGCCAAACCAGACATCCCTGACGAGCTGAAGAGGAGAAAACTGGGCTGCAGAACGAAGAGAAGATACAGACATGTCCTCCTGTCCGTCATTACGGGGAATGTGAAGTCGCTGCTGAATAAGATGGACGAGCTAGCGGCGCTATCGCAAAATCAGATGGAGTACTGTGAAACCAGTTGCCACAGACCAAACAGGTACAGCAAAATAGATTGACGTGATGGAAGGACCGCTACAATGCGTCTTTTTTTACGGTGAAGGGCGGTCCTTTAGTGACGTCACGTACGGACTCGTCCCCAACTCAAAAACAAGACTTCCTGAATATTCAGCGCAAGTCTTAAAACGTAAAATATAGCTATATGCGGTGGAATCTTATTAAAATACGCTCAGTAGAAGTCATTTGAAGCCATTTTACAAATTATGGACACAACTTGTCTGGAGACGTCGGTTGTCCTTTAAAATAAAAGTTGGCCTGTGAAAATTTGGCTCAACAACTGATGATTTCATTTGGACAATTTGCAAGGGGGAAATGTGTTGAAGATTAGCAGAGCAGGAAAACAAACTTTAAAGGTAGTTTGGGTCAAAAGGATGCAAGTTTCAATGTTGGCTCCGACGATGTATCCATTCACATCAAAGTTGATCCTGATGAATTTGCCCTAAAAGCAAAATAAAGTCAAAGAAAGCTAAGGGGAATGCACAAGTGAATTTCAGGGGAAACGCATGTCAGTCGTCCTTACAAATCTAGAGGAGTTGTCATTCTTGACCGTCTTGGCATTACCAAAGGCTTCCAGGATGGGGTTGGCTTGAAGAAGCTGCTTCTCCAGTTCCCCCTGACACACATGACACATCATCAAGTGATTTACTTGCGCTAGTTAATTATAATAAAGAAATAACAACCAACCAACCAACCAACCAACCAGAGAATTCAATAAATATATAAACAAATCTAAAAATAATTTGATAAATAAATCCATAAATATATAATCAAATAAATAACAACCAACCAGATAAAAAAATAACCAACCAGATAAACAAACAACCAAATAACAACCAACCAACCATGCAATTCAATAAATATATAAATACATCTAAAAATAATCAAATGAGTAATTTGATAAAGGTTTTTACATTTGGGCCTAAATTATACTAACATGTTCAAAAATTAAATAAAGATTGTTTAGTCATTTTTAATAATTTCATTAATTCTGAAATACATGACTGATCTGTTCTAAATTTGGATTATAATGCCATAGGGAACAGGTGTCAAAGTCAAGGCCCGGGGGCCAAATCCGGCCCGCCACATAATTTTTTTCGTCCCGCGAAGGCAAATCAAACTTGTGAAATTCCATCATACTTGCTAAAATCCTAACCAAAATGTCATATTTTTGGATGTAAACCACAATAAGTCATTTTTTCTTGACTTCAGATTTGAAAACTAGTTATTAATTATTTTATTCAGCGTTCTGTATGTAATATGTGGCGGGGATTAAACATTCTAATGGCTTCCCCAAATTCATAATAGCCCTCGGGTGGAAACCATATCTACAATGTGGCCCGCGGCAAAAAAACGACTTTGACACCCCTGCCATAGGGGTATTGAGTCACGTATGATCAAGTGGCATTTTTTGGGGGGGAAAAAGAACATTTTTTAGCATTATGCTACATTTTCTCAATTTGTGTGAACATTTTTGCAATTATGCCCAAAGTAATGTAAAAAAAACCTCCCTGCACACACAAAAGGGAATTGGGCTACTTGTGAACTTTTTTTTTTACTCAAATATATACATTCCTTTAGGGACTGAAAGGAGGATGAACTTTTTTTTCCAGGGGGCGATACCACCCCCTCGCTCCGGTGTAGCGTCATGCATGAGGTTAGGGGAAAAAAAACGTGCAACCACCAACCTTCCTCATCACCGAGGGAGGAAATGCAACATGACATTGTGACAGACACACACACACGTGCACACACACACACACACACACGTTGCAACAAGAAACTATGCCTGCTGGGAGGGGATAGGCAGGCTCATCTCATATGAGGTTCAATTTGTTGGCAACTTATACCACTCACATATTGTGTACAAGTTGATTCAAGCCTTTTTTTTTGCTATATCCCTCCCATTTTGTCTACATGGCAAGCACTTCAATCCACCCCCCCTCTTTCAGTATTCCAACAAATATTTTTGAGGGAGGATTCGAACATTCATTGCAGCATCATCGTTCATTTTTCCATCAGGACAGTTTTCTGCTGATGTCCAAACAACAGAGTTGATGTTATTTGTTAATTAAGCAGCCTTGAAACAGTTAGTCATTTCAATTACGAAAACAGTAGAGCTTCATGCTTCATGAGTTCTTGAATGACGGACAAGTCATGAAGTGAATAAAACCATTTCTGTGACATGAGATGACAGATGGCCCAATGTTTAAAAGCGGGTGTAAGCAGACAACATGCGGACGGAGATATTAACTCACATGTGACAGAGCTGTGCTGCCCTGGAGAGACAAGGGGTAAAGGATAATATTAAAAAAAATAAAAAATAAAGACAACTAAATAAATCGCACATATGAGGGGAGTCATGACGTGACCTGGAATCGGAATGATTGTTTTTTTTTTTCAATGTAAAACAACAGGGCAAAAAAACAAGACTGAGACATTGACACTGTTTATCCAGACCTGATCCTTCTTGGACTTGAAAGAGGAGGCGACATAGGCCAGATACTGAATGACCTTCTTGGTATTCTCAGTTTTTCCTGCTCCAGACTCGCCACTGGACAAGTTAGCACAGAGAAAAGATCCATCTCATATTTCACATATTTAATGGTAAGAACTGTTATTTTTTTTGGATCTTAACTCATTCACTGCCAGACAATCTGCAAAAATCTGTCCACTCCAGTGCCAGGGTTTTTTGTCATTTTCACTCAAATTGCAGGACCCACAGAATATTGAGTTTTAGGACGACATCAATATTAAATTCAGCATAAGAAACCTTACTCTCTTCTTTCGTCAAAAAATAAATAAATTAATTAAAAAATAGTTAAATTATATGGGTTTGGAGTTATCTGTGCTTGAAATGGGGGCAGCTGGACAAAATACAATGCATAGATGTTATTTATATAGTGCTTTAACAACAGCTTAAGCTGGAACAAAGCGCGAAAAGGCTAATGTTGCCCCCTTGTGGAAGGGGAAAACATTGCCAGAAGTCTGACCAGCGCTTTAACGGCACCTCCTCGCAAGAAAAACCAAAACCCGAACAAATTCGGGAATAGTTGTATTAAGTTCATCCTGTCTACTTGATATCTAATTTAAAACAAATTCTTGTCTTACAGACACTGTATTGTCGGTGTTCAAATACCTGACATTTTTCGGCGTCTACTTCCGCCTTCGTCAGAGTGTCACGGATGTTGTTGTGACGCGCCATTTTCAGCTGGTGTGGCTATGGGGGCGTGACTTGCCTCTCAGATCTGACAGGTAGGTCACGCCCCCATCACAACACCAGCTGAAAATGGCACGTCACAACAACATCCGTGACACTCTAACGAAGGCCGAGGTAGGCGCCAAAACATGTCAGGTATTTGAACACCGACAATACGCCGTCTGTAAGATGAGAATCTGTTTTAAATTACAAATTCGGGAATGGCGCTGCACGTCCTGCTTTACAATTCCCGAATACATTCAGGAATGGCAGTGAATGAGTTAGCATTACAAGGATTCAAATCTTTTGAAGATAGTTCTTTTGACACGGTGACTTACGTGCAAAGGATGGACTGATCCTCTCGATCTAGAGACAAGACAAACACGGATTATATAAAATCTCAAAGGAGCCGCTAAATAATGTTGACCATCTCTAAACAGACACAACCTGAACAAAAATAGAGACACTTCCATTACACCTGAAACTAGAGGCCGAAAAGATTTTCTACATCATGGCGGCATGTGGCAAACTACACTGATATTGATCCTGAGAAGGCAATGGCATACCATCTCTGATGAGAAACAGTCCCTAAACTGTTGCCCAAAAGGGAACCCTCTATTTGACTGACTGACGGTTGCAAAACGGAAAGTGGGCTCAAAACGGACCCCTGCTCCAGTCCCACAACCAACACATCTGCCATAAAAAAAAAATTAAAAAAAATCACTATTTCTTCCTATCTTGGCTTTTGTTTTATCTTATTTATCTGTTGTTTTACAATTTCAGATATAATTGGAGTTAAAACGAACCATTTTAGCAACAACAGCTATGGGTGTCACAGAACCATTGAGTGGATATTGCCAAAAACCTTGTGTGTGTGTGTGTGTGTGTGTGTGTGTGTGTGTGTGTGTGTGTGTGTGTGTGTGTGTGTGTGTGTGTGTGTGTACCCTGCATCATGCTCCTGTAGGCCGTGTCGGTGATGGCGTAGATGTGAGGTGGCATCTCGTGTCTCTTTTTGCCCTTATACATGTTGATAATTTCCTCCGAGTAGATGGGTAGGAATTTGTAGGGGTTGACCACAACGCAGAAGAGTCCCGAATACGTCTAATATGGTGGAAAAATAAAAACGTCAGTCTTGAATGGGATCTGCGGAGCCACGAAAGAAAAAAAAAAGTGGCCAAACACACATAGATGAGTCCGGAGTAGTAGCGTTCTTTAATGTTATGCAGCACAGAGGCTTCGTTGAGACAGGTGAGCTCGGCCATGTCCTCCACCTTGTTGAACTTGGGCGGGTTCATCTTCTGGATGTCATCTTTGTTGATTTTTACCTAAAGTATGAAACGTGTTAGAGAAGTCTTTCATCAAGGTGCTTCATTGGTCAAAAGACTCCCATTCGTCACCTTTTTGCCCGAATCGCTGAGCTCCACTAGGCACTCCTCGCCCAGCTCTTCCTTGACGGAGCCGGCTTCGAAGCCCAGTTTTTCCGAGGGGACCCACACCTGCTTCTTGCTGGCCCAGTCGGCCTGAGCCAACGGGTTGCTCATCCCAGTGCGGTCCCCGTACAGGTACTTGTCTGCGTCACTCATGGTAGCTGTAAGTGTAAGGCAACACATGCTACATTCAAAAACGCTAGCCGAAAACGCCACTTAAAACAGCAGGTTTATAAAATGTGGATGAAATAAGTCGACCTTTCTTTTACCTCACCCCAGATTTTTTACAGTAATCCTCCTGGGAGTTTTTATTTTATTTTATTTGTTTTGCATCATCATACTGACAAAAAGAATGACAGGAAGGAACAAGTGAGCCGTCATCTCATGACAGTCATTGCTTTTGTGGGGGTTGCCACATTTGTGGTGAAGGTGTCATCAATGGATTTGATGTCGAGTGCTTTTTCAACTTGTTCTCTTTCGGGCAAGTCGGAGCTCCGATGTTTGGGATTTTTTTGTAACTATTTCAACTTTTTTCAAAATGTATTCAAGTGTAAAGAAATATGTATACTGATTTTTAGCGAACGGAATTCAGAAATGTATTTAAATGTATTCATGAGGAGACAAAACAAGAAAATGCCCCTCCACCTCATCACAAGAATCAACAGTGTGATCTTTCATTCTCATAAGAGCTCTGAATTTCACAAATTTCCAACTCTGCTCTATCCATTGCTCATTATCCTTTTTTGCAAATATCCCCATTGTGCGACTAGTAAAGGCTTTCCAAGTGTGATTATTTCTGATTTAATTGCTGACCTTGCATCCCTACTTGTCGGCGTGGGGGGGGGGGGGGGCATATTTTCCAGGTCCCGATGGAGGAGGATAGAGAAATGCTTTGTAGTCAGGAATGTCGGGAAGCAACAAGCCCAGGCAAGGAGAGAAATGTCATTACTCTCTCCTGAGCCACACCCAAACTTTACCGAGAAGGTAAGTAAGGAGGGGCGGGGTGGGGGGTTCAACCATTTTTTTTTTTCAACCTTCCACTTCCTTAGAGAACTATTCCATCGGAGGGAGCGACAGAGAGGCTGTCATCTGTGCACTGACCTCGGCAAACGGACGCATTAACTTTGGCAGTGTTAACATACCGTATTTTCTGCGCTATAAGACACACCTGATAGAAAATATTTTTTCAAAACCTGACTATGCGCCTCATAAAATCCGGTGCGCCTTATGTATCGAAAAAAAATAAAATACAGTGATACCTCAGCTTATGAACTTAATTGGTTCCCAGAAAGCGTGTAAGGCGAAAAGTTTGTCTGCCAAACATTTCCCATAAGAAACCATTAAAAATGAGAATAATCAGTTACCAGGTCCCCATAAAACAATAATTTTCGACTAAATAAGCCTTAAAACGACACAAAATATACATTGTTTTATGTATAATGTGCTTTTGTATTGTAATTAAAGAAATAAACGGTACAGTATAATACAGTTGTTTTATTTACCTTGGTGATTGTCATTGATGTAGTTGCCTCTTGATGCTATCCAAGTGAAGTTGTCGTGCTTTGTCGGCGATAATACCCTCACTCACACTGTCCAGTGCTAGCTGATTTTCGTTAATACAAATCAACAGGTTTTTCAACCTCTTCAATTGCCTGAGACCGTTGCTTAGACAACACAGAAACACCCTAGCCACACGTAGCAATGGTCGACTTAGCATACTGGTATTGGGACGCCAAGTCACACAAACGCACACCTTGTTCGTGTTTGTTGGTGATCTCCTTATTCCGCTCGACCATAATTTTCTTTTGTGTCCTCTTGGGCTTAACACTAGCCTGTGGTGGGGTCTTTTTCTGTCCCATAATAGCAAAAGTACTCCACTTGATAACAGACCTCGTCCACACTCAAAGAGAGGGGGTGACGAAAACTAGTCGCCAGCCACCATGGCACTGTGGTTTGGTGCATCCGCCGAAAACTAGTTCGTGTGCCAAGATTATATTCTCACGAATTTAATGTCCGTAAGGCGAAAAGTTCGTGAGCTAAAGCGTTCGTAAGCTGAGGTATCACTCTACAGCTATGTGAATACATGTTTTTTTAATTCAGAAATCTACTATCCCCCCTTCTCTAATTATTTTCCAAATAAAGACTCAAAGAGTTACCGTTAGTTTCATAATGGAAACAAATATTTAGGTGCGCAGGGAACATGAGTTGGGTGCGTCTGGTAGCAAGTTGGGATAAAGGGATCAGGTCAGCTGTCTCCCCCTCTAAGTTCATTTTGTGCTCAGCCATGAACAATCGGAGGAGGAGGAAGAGGAGGAGCAGGCATGTTTTCGGTTGATCATGCTTCGCAAAGTCCAGGAATTGATGAGAAACGAGCAGAGGTCAGCATCGCGGGTAAACAATGAGGGGCAGAGAGCATTGAGTCAGAAAGCAAACAGTGTTTGATGGTGCTGATGCCGCGTGGCATCTTGAGGAACACAAATACAAAAAGGATTCAGGTGACAAATCAAACCTTAACGTGGTACCTCTTCAGCTTTTATGCTCAAATGTCACACGACTCGTTAAAATTCCGCTCATTTTTTATTTTTGGGCGGCGCTCAAACTTAAGCCCTTGTGACAACTGTGAGGGTCCAACATTTTAGATCGCTACGTGTTCAGTTAGGGATTGATCTGATCACGAGGGCTTATCGGTAACCCCTTAAGACTATTGAAATGTCATCCAAACCTTTACATATGTCTTGTGAAATCACACAGTAGCATTTTTTAAAATATTAGTATGCTTATTATTCCAGGGAGTAATCTCTCCATGGTGATTTGGAATGGAAATAGATATATCGAAAAAGGGAAGAAAAGAAACAAATATGGGGGGGGGGGCACTGTCCAGTTTTAAACAATGTAAACGGCTGTATTTGTCTATGCTGCTGTTATTGAGTCCAAGTTTACAAAAATAAACCTAGAAGGACTCCTGACACACACATCTTTGGTTACACCGGTTGTACTAAAGCAAACTGATTTGCTTGCGGAAACCATTTGTTAAGATGCCATGACAGCTAATGCGCCCAAGCCATACGTGCTCAAGTAGCGGCATCAAAAGTCAACTCTGCGATTCAACATGGCATTTTCTTGGTTAGATTCTGACAAATTTGCATTATTCTTACAATTTTCCTGACAAACGTTTGTCAATCAAACACTGACGATGCCCATTTTGTTGGCTTGTTTTCAAACAAGCTACAGTGTACAATAAATCAGCCGCTGTAGGAGATATGGATGAGAATGTGGAAGTCTGTTTATAATGCGGATCGGATTACAACATTTGTTTGAATTAAATGATTAATATTCAACTTTGGATGTGACATTCACTGCCAGCTAACTGGCCAGATAGATGTCAGAAAATGTCACGGTTGCTGACGCCCTCGCTTGCAGCCTTGTTTGCCTGACAGTGGACTTTCTTTTTCCGAAAACAGCTTATTAGGTAACCCTTGCAGGAAATAAAATGTAAGAATAGATAGATTTACATTTAAAAATCAAGCAATCTGGGATGTTAACTTGACTGCTACTGGTGGGACCTAGTCAACCAAGTCGATTTTTTGAGGGGGGATACAAGACTGGATACAAAGAAATGGTTAAACCAGATACAGTACATATCAAACTTTACAGTCCTGCCCGCAAATGCCTTAAAATGGGCATACATCTATAGGTCAAGTCTGGGAGTCATTTTTGGATCATTGCTCGTTCTAAAAAAAGTATTACAAAAAGATAGCACGGGGCCACTTGGTCTTTACATTTAACCGTGACAGCAGCAGTGTAGGCTCAAAAATAATTATTTTCTCTGCACTCTTTGGCATACACACGCGTAGCTTGTATAATTACAGCCAATTAAAGTGAAAAGTCTCTTCCACAGAAAATCAATGATTAAAAACCTATCCACACTCTGATACAAAAACGGCTCAGCAAACAAACTTTAGTGTGAACATACCTGAGGTGCAAATATACATTTTGCAGAAGAAGTTAGCTTAGTTTTCTTTGAGAGTCGCCGTGTGCATATTGATGAAGTCGAGTATGAAACAAGTCGGCCTGGCTGACTGTCAGAAAAACATCAGAGACTTCACTTTTTTCAGTTTATTGACATCACAAAGACAAAGGCACCTCCTTTCAAGTACCGTTCTGTCTTTCAAGTTTTTTTTCAAAGAGATACCGGAAAACGAAAAATACCGTGTCAAATATAGATGCTACTTTTCGTATTTTAGAGCAGATATTTCAGCCTTTCGCGGTGAGGCAAGTGCGCATGCGCATAAAGCTTGACTCCGGATGAACACCTGGGTCGCAATTTAATGTACTTTATTTTAACCTCCTGTTTACGTAACTTTTTGTCACTACATCAAGACTATAGGAAAATAAAAAATACGATCTCAATAAACAAGAAACCATACCTGCTTTTTGAGCTGAAGGCGAATGCACTTGAGGTGAGAGCTGGCAGACGTCTCGTTCGTGTCCGTCTTCGATGCAGCCAAAGTCGGGCTGGTGACGGACGTTGTAAGTGACCTTCTTCTTCTCCTCCTCCTCTTGGTTGTGCGAGGCTCCTGCTACTCAGAGCAAAGACGCTCTGCTGCCTCCAAACTGCAACACTTTTATTTTTTTCCCCAGCAGGTGAGTTGAAACTGACGCCCACTTTTTTTTCAACTGTGAGGCGTTGAGAAGCTGCTCGTAAAATGTACCTTTTACCACTCAAAACACATGAAAACGTTAGTTTGAAATGTTATCTATACAGTAGTTATTTATGTATTTTAATTTTTGTCCCAAAATACATCAGATATGTTGACACAAAATGTATTTTCCCCCCGCAGGTGACTCGAACGCTTCGCCCCCCCCCTTCACTTTCACACCCTCCAACTAAAGCGCTTGTGTTGCTATTCACATATTTTTATATCATTTAGAACGTGTGTGTCAAAATATGTCGGGGATTTCTCTGCAGAAAAAAATCGTTTTGTTTTTATCGAGTACCATTTTCATTGGCCCCGCTCCCACGTTAGGGAGTGGCGTCCATGAGCTGCTCGTAAAATCGCTAAATTAGAATCAACAAATTTCAATGTACAATGTTTCAATGTAATATATTGTATAGATTGTATAGATTAATCTGAACATTTGTATGAGCCATATAAACGCATCATTTTAAACATGGAGCCCGGCAAGGGCCGTATTAAATGTGGGGAAAATATACGACGCATTCATGTATCAGCATTTTTGTGGGGTTTCTTAGACACTGCACTTACTCCCACATTCACAAAACAAGTTGGTATAATTAAAAACAACCACCTTAATAGTCGTTCCGTGTGAATTTGATTCTGAATATTTAGAAGCCTACCCTGCGATAGACCGGCAACCAGTTCAGTGTCCTGAGCCTACTGCCCGAAGACTGCTGAGATCAGCTCCAGCACACTCGGTACACTCGTGTGGAGAAGTATAGATTAGAAACGGGATGGGTGGCTGCGTGTTTGTATGTCTTAAATCTGTTTTAAATATATGGGGAAATGTTATCCGGTTTATATATATTTTTTTTTATTCTACATTTTTTTTCTTTTTCTTCTTCATAGGGCAGGCCGAAGATGGCCCACAGACCGTAGATTTCAGGAAGACAAGGAGCTGTTTTTGTGTTGGAATGCAGAGTCTTGTCCATACCTGCCAATATCGCCGTGAAGGTGCAAGTATATACACAAGTGGGTTAGTGAAATTACACGTTCCATTAATGAAAAATAAGAATGTGAAAAATATGTAAAAATCAGTGATTTTCATGTTTTATCATCATCGAGCAATCATCCATCTGTGTCATAAAATTAAAGTATCTTCATGTAGATTTGTATTGGGTCCTTATGAACAATAAATACCATTTTTAACTCATTCACTGAGTGGCCCGGTAGTCGAGTGGTTAGCACACCAGTTTCACAGTGCAGAGGTTGCCGGTTCGCGTCCTGGTCCGGCCTCCCTGTGTGGAGTTTGCATGTTCTCCCCGGGCCCGCGTGGGTGTTCTCCGGGTCCTCCGGTTTCCTCCCACACTCCAAAAACATGCATGGCAGGCAGATTGAACACTTCAAATTGTCCCTAGGTGTGAGAGTGACTGTTGTGCGTTAATGAGTTAAATGAAAAAGTTTTCACATTATATTTCTTAATTTTACTATTTTATTTGATGGAATTAATGAAACAATTATTTCATAAAATAAATGTACATTTATTTTGTTTTGTTTTCTTAGTTATCATTGGTATGGTGAGTAAACAGATGAAAATGTAAGGTATGGGAGGGTTGTGATGTTACTACATTCGTAGTACGTATGGTATGTCAAATCAGATAGTATCTACCTGCAATCAACCAATGAGCTTATAGTCTTAATTCCTGAACTATATATGGTCAGACACTTAAAAATGGGGAAAAGAAGAAGTAACACAAGGCGGGGTTTATTGTTCATTTTTGTTCTGCTGCTGGGGTTCTTCCAACCTTTTCAAAGCTTGTCATGAGCTGCACAACAAACCAAAGGTGGGAGCGGTGTTGATGGCATGTCGCTACTCGACAGTAAGACGCCAAACACACATTTTTTTATCCACAAACTGTGTGTGTGCATCGAGTAAAGAACCATTCAGGAAATGTTTTAGGAAATATTTTATCATGGTGTTATAAGTGTAAAAATGAGTTAAAGGTCGGCATGCATTACTTACACAAAACATGGCTGCTAACAGTGGAGCTAGTTCATAAAATTTAGTGACATTTCTGCCAATTATATAAAAAAAAAGATCTGTGATTTTAAAACCTCTTAAACTACATTTGGAACTTTTCACTCAGTGAGTTGTTCGTATCATAATTTTAACATTTGTAGTTACAATAATCCCTCTTTTTTTGTGGTTAATGGGGACCAGGAGCACCCGGAAAGACAAAAATCTGCGAAGTAGAGTTATATAATAATAACACAGGGGGGGGGGGTTGCTGGGGGGGCTGAGAAGATGCATAGTCAATCCACATGGCTGTAAACCAATCAGGCTACAGCCATATACAAAACCTCTGAGTCATTCGGCATTTTTTTCATTCTGAAGTTTTTTTAACCCTGACCTGAAAAAAATCCGCGATGCACTGAAACCGCGATCAGTGAAACGTGAAGTAGCGAGGGATCACTGCAATTGAAGTAGTAATTATTACACTATTTAAGAAACAAATGCCACTATGTTCATCATCCTATATATTTTATAATGTTTTTTTTTTTTAATTGTGGAATTGATACAAAAGTAATAATACAGTGAAAAACTTTCAGGGAAAAAAAGGCTAAAGTAAAACACAGGACACAATTACAGGACGCTAGATCACGTAAACGCTCAGCAGGCCAGATAAATTGACATAGCAGTCCATGTGGAGCTAACCGGGTCATATTTTGCCCAAACAAGCTCCAGACTAGTGGTTCTTAACTTGGTTTCGATCGCACCTGAGGGGTTCGGTGAATCTGTCTCGCAGGGTTCGAAGGAACGCCCGCCATTGTTGGTAAACCACTGAATTATTTATGACACGCCCACTTGGCCATCATTGGCTACAGATGATCACATGACGTTGCTTGTCCAATCGGTGCTCTGTGAAATGTCGTCAACGTACGAATGCTTGTGCAATCAATGCTGTGGGAAATGTCATCAACCTGGGTCATAAAATTAAAAACTCAAAATTACAGACACAAAACAAACGTATGTCTTGAAGTTTTCTTTACTGTTTTCTCTTTTTAAATATATATTTAAATATAGAAAAAACAGAATAATTATTTTTCACATATTCCTTGATAGGGTTCCGTACCTCTTAAAAGGTGAAGAACTGCTCTCGACGCTCACTAAGATTTTGTGTCATTTGATTCGCTGACGTCTCACGCAGTCATGCGTTTTAAATTTGCAGTAAAAATACAGCTATTTGATGAAAATATTACTTTTTGTCAGTTTAAATGACGAATATTGTTTCGGACAAAGTCAATTACAGGGTTACATGGCAGTCATATTTCCATGCCAAAACATCAGATGGAGTCTGTCAGCTGTCATCCTGTTGGTTCATTTCACACAGCCGCAGGGCAACAGTTTTGTGATTGTTGTTGCGCCACATATGACTTCCTGCTTTGCAGCACAATGACACTTCCGCGCAATGTTGTAAGACAAAAAAAGTATGCAGACAAAACGGGTTTGTATTGCACATTAAAGCGTCCTGATGGGGCAATGCAGTACACTTTAAAAAAAAAACTAAACTAATCTAATCAGTTATGTAAGCTTGCTGAAGGAAAGAGCGTGTGCAGTCATGTCCTCCGGGAAGCTGGAAAGTTACAGTACAATGAAGAAGGGGGAAGCCACATTTGTCTTTTCGCGTGAATAAATAGATTGATGTAACACGTAGGTTGCACACACTCATGTATAGATTCTATCATTAAGCGAGGCTCGACACAAAAGCTGAAAAAAAATTCTGCCAGTGACTGCATCAATCATTATTTTATGACGGTGTTAGCAAAGGTACATCACCTCAATAATAATAATAATAAATAAAGACAAAAAAATCATGACAAAAATAAAAAATGGGGTTCCGGGTTAGATAAAATAATGGCATCTAAAATTTTTCTGACTCAGTAACTTCAAAATAAGACTAGGGGGTATCAAACCTTTTCAACACACACTGTAAACCCGGACAGTACTACCGACTCAAAGTCATTAAGGTCAGTGAACTCAAAAGCTGATTTTTTGTTTCAAAAACTTAAACGTTTTGAGTTTTCTGAATAGTCATGCGTTTTTAATTTGCAGTAAATCAATACTTTTGTGTTCATGGCTGTCATATACTCATATTTTGAGTAAACGGCAGAACGCTGCGTGATGACGTCATGCAGGCGCGGTCTCACCGGGCGCATTTTCACTTCTCGACGGCTGAAGCTTGCAGAGGCCCACGATTTCAGGTGAGAAGACAAACATTATTTAATATTACAAGGACCCAGTGTATCAATGCTGTAGTCGGTACACAGAAAAGGAATATTTTGTTGTGTTTTTGACGACAGCAAAATTGGAAAGTCAGTTTGTGGAACTTTCCGCCTTTCACAAGTTAGCAAAGATGCTAGTTCGTGGTCATGCTTGCGACTGAGGCCTTTCTCATCCACTTTTTCAGCTGCGTTGTTTTGAGCCCGGGACTTCTCCTATGTTAAGCGCTCTTCTGTGGCTATATATGTATGAATTTTTCTTAAACGTCTCTTGTCTGTTGAAAGACACAGAAGTGTTATTTAGAGAATAGTACCGCGCAGGTTTAGTTGGGCGGTGGCGGAGTAATATCTGTTGCAGGTTATGTTTGTATCCGCAAAGGTCCGAGAGTAATCGTCAAATGGGTGTAAAATTGAGGTTTATATGAACTTCAAAAGTCATAAGAGTCACACAAAATCCTCCACATCGAGGCTGCAACGTCCAGCGGGTTAGTGCCTTGAGTTAACTTTGTTTGCAAACGACAGCACCGCGTGTCATTGTCCAGCACAAGCTCATGATACACGTGCAGCGGCAGTGCTGCAGTTTTAAAAAGGCACGAAGTAAATATAATGATAGCCAAATAAAATGTACATTGCATTGGAATGTGTACAATAGGTGCAGTTTTAAATGGTTATGCATGTGTAAATTAAACATAAACTTTTTTTAAATGTATTTTTGGCATATTAAGGATACCGAGAGAGCTGTTGGAGGCCAAGTCATCAAACTGAAAACGCCTGACTTGCATCATTCAATCTGGTACATTAGACTTGTTATACTTAAAAAGTGAACATGGATAAATGTGTTTTATTAAATTAAATGATTCCATTCATTGTCATGTTTTTTTATCTCTTCAACCTTTCAGCCCCCGGGTGCAAATTGAGCAACACCACCGTTATCTAAGGTATGTTTACATTTTTATTGATGCCATATTCTTAATTACCTGATGAATATCATACTACATGTAGGTATTTTTATATTAAATCGAATTTTACCTTTTAACATATTGGAGTATTTTACACCATTAGTTGATACTTCATTGATTGTTCTCTCGTTAAAACAATCTCAAGTCTCACATTCTCTGCTCTTACCACTGTGAGACTAATAAAGGCAAATCCAATCCAATCCAACTGATGTTCATTAATCATTACTTATAAAACAGAACAGACATTTGGGCCCAAGAATACTTAAGTGCCTACCTGGGTTCCTAATGTGAAAAAATCCCCAAATCACACTTGGATGAGATTTTTGAGTCAAGATAAAGAGAACAAATCATGACTCCTTAACTAAATTGCATGCAAGTGTTGTTTAAAGACAAGGAAATGTAAACTCATCTTTATTTCTGCATGTAATTCCAGTGCATAACCCCAAATCCAGCTTCTTGACTCATCTCTATAACCTTTTACTTTATTCTGTACGTATATGTTTGTGTGTATTTTGCAGTGGGAAGAGGATCAAGACATTGAAAACACTCCTGTCGCACTTCTCTCCGTGACAACTGACAACCTCACTAGCGCCATCTTGTTTAACCCCGACAGCATTTCTGTTGTGATAGAAGATGGCATTATTGTGAGATGTCTCCCCAGGTTGGCTGATGCACAACCTCCTCTTGTTTGGTTTAATCTATGCATTGTGTAATGATATGAGCAAATCGTATTTGCATATTCAACTAGCGATGCCTGGCTAAAGACAAAAGGAGCATGCGCGCAAGTCAGTCTGATGAGAGACTACGAGAGCCACACATGTCAATTGCCTTCTCCCTCCAACCAACACAGCCGTCCTAATAAAGAACCTCAACTCTATCCAGAAGTTGTATCATTTACCGAACCCGCTTGCGTTAAAACGACACACATTGCATTTAGATTATCCAAAAAAATTAATCCACACATTCACATTCACCTCAGAAAATACTGCTGTGTCTTGATGATAAAAGACCACTCAAACCACGCCTGCTAAGTTTGAAAAATGCTTTATTCCGCAACATTTAAGGCGCCAGTGCCTCCAATATTACGGAACAAAGTAACACTGGATAAGTAATTTCATAGTTTTACTCTGCTTTGTATACCTCAACATTGATGTACTGTTTGTGACTGATTTTCTATTAATAATTTGATGTGTAAACTTGGATTCCGCCAAAATGTCTTTTTTCATTTTATCTTATCAGAGAATTATTTTTTTTAACAGAACAGCAGAGTATAATTTGTTGTTTTTTTTGTGTTTATTTCACATCTTCTGCTCAGGGGTTTATTTGTTGTTTTGGTACGTGGACATGCTGTGCATTTTGGTACTGTTATCATTGATGTTTTGTCAAAGGTTGTTTTAAACCTTAATAAAAAATGTGAAGTAAAACAGACGTAAGGTGTGTTTTTGTTTTTAGACATACAGTGAGACCTCAACTTACGAACTTAATTGGTTCCCAGACAGTGTGTAAGGCGAAAAGTGTATTAAAAAAAAAATCCCATAGGAAACCATTAAAATGGGAGTAATCCGTTCCCGGGTTTCCATAAAATATTCTTTTCAACTAAATAAGCCTTAAAACTACACACAACATACCTTATTCTATGTATAATAAATGTGCTATTGTATTGTAATGAAAGAAATACACTGCATTGTATCATAAAGTCACTTTATTTACATTTGTGATTGGTCATTTATAGCTTGATGGAATGGCGTTGGAGGTCGAAGGTCAAAGGAAATTGCTGTTTGGAAAGAGAGGCGCATTACATGACGAGTGTAATTAAAGAAATAAACTGCTGTAAAATAAAGTTTTATTGACCTTTTTGATGGTCGATGGCTGATGGAAGGAGAGTCACCTTCCATATGGACTGTTGGTAACTTAACCTCTGGTGCTGTTTGGTCGTGTGCTTCCGCCGAAGATCACTCCGCCAGCCGTGGTGGGTGTGTATTATGAAAATAGTGCTTATTATAAGGTTTAATTTTCATAAATTTGACGTTTAAGTTTGTAAGTTGAGGTCTCACTGTAGAAGGCAAATGTAAATACAGTATACATGAATATATGTTTTCATGTAACATAAATTTGAGTTGGTTAAGCTTAAATATGAAACCTAATTTTAACTTAAATATTAAGATAACAAGAAAATATTAGAGCAGTGGTGTCAACATGCGGGCCGGAACCGTCCCCCACGGAGGTTTGATCAGGCCCGCAGGATAATTTAAAAGTAGAAAAAATGCACGAACGACATGGAATTCAATTTGAAAGGGGTGTAATTCAAGAATTGTCCACTAGGGGCAGAGTTGTGCTTTTTCAACCGCGGTTTCAACACCCTCGAAGGGCATCCGACGTAAAAGCTTGGCCAAAACAAACATGCGAATCAAACCTGTAAAGATGGAGGACACCGATTTGCTGTGGCGACCCCTTGATGGAAAAAGTTGAAAGGAAAAGATTAGCCAAAATGTCATTATTCAAACGGAGATAAGGAGTGTAGAATTTTCAATGAAAAATGGACCACATATTTTTTTTACAGAGATGCGTGGGAAAACTTTGTGCTTGGTGTGTTTTCGACAAGTTTCGGTATTTTGGTTATTTATAGCATATATGGTATACATTTAATGGTCCGGCCCATATGTGGCCCACCATGTGAAATGAGTTCGACACCCCTGCATTAGAGTAAACTGAAAGTACATCTTTTAAGTTCAGTCAAACTCATAACATTTATTTCCACCACTCAAAAATTGGAGGAGCCTAAGCCAGTAAAGCTAAATGTGCTGGCGTGGTGTTTCAATCAGTTGGCACAAAAATTTGAGTACTTTCAACTTGTTGGGTTTTACAGTGCAAAGGGTTCAAGAAAAAAAATAACAAACAAAACAAAACCACATCAGCTTTTTATGTTTTTATTTATTTTTTTTTGGTGTTTTATTGTTTGTTTCTCATCAAAAGAATCCTGAGGTATTCACAATATAATGGCATTTATTCTTCTGTGAAATGAGACTGGGGGATGTTGGGGAAGGAGATACAGCAAGAAAACAAAAGAGGCAGTAAAGCTGTGAGTCTTGGTAATTACATCTTTGTGTTGGGAAAAGCAGAAAAAAAGAACTAACAGTAGTATCTTAGTTCCCTTTCTCATTTTTATAGTGGAAACAGTACTTAAGACAAACTATAGCCAAACTGATTCAATAAAAAAACACTTGGCATAATCAGGAAATCGGTGATCAAACTAAAATAAAGAATTGGACACAATTCCATATATGCCAAATATTGGTTTGTTGTTGGGGAACGGAGTAAATAAAAGGAAATCAAATGGAGGAGTTTAAGCCAGTAAAGCTAAATGTGCTGGCGGGGTGTTTGTATTTCGATATACTTAGGTACAGTATATTATTATTATTATTATTATTATTATTATTATTATTATTATTATATACTTTGACTGCTCGCTTCTCAAGTTCAAAAAATACACGCATGAATAATAAATATTTGTAATCAGTGAAGAAAATACATCATTCAATATTCTTGCTGCGTCACAGATAAATAACAAAAAAATGCTCAACACGTTTAAAAAGTAAGGGTGGGGGTGGGAGGCAGTTTGCAACGCAAGACATAAACAATAAAATTATAATCATAATAAAAACCCATAACAAGTGCAACATCAGTATGACAGCTTTTGGAAAACAAAATAAAAGCTCTTATGTTTGACCGATCAGTTCACCTACTACAGCATCAAATAAACAAAAGAAGAATACAACAGAAAATAATCATAAAACAACATTAAAAAATAATATTAACATGTCAACTCAAAAGTTCTGTTTGTGGAAGCGGGAAGGACAAGAAAACAACCGCATATTTAGGGCAATGAGTTATAAAGCCATCAAGATTTCAGATCAATCCACAATGCATCATCACAACGCTATAAATATTGAGTTGAAGTAGCGGCTACAATCGGGTGGACGTCATTTGCAGCCAGGGCTACACATCCAACCGGCTATGCCCAAAAGTGGAACCTCGAAAGTTATGATTTCAATATCTGGATATATATATATATATATATATATATATAATATATATATATATATATATATATATATATATATATATATATATATATGTTCTAATCACATTCTTCAACTTTGGAGGTTCCACAGTGGATGAACTATTTGTTCAATTTGGTGTCATCTTCGCCCTGAATAGTGTCCATCAAAACTTATCATTAAATCATTAAAAAAAAACATGATAATCTTAAATTATATGAACAGTCAAATAAGAACGATCATTAAAAAAAAATCCCAAAATAAAATAATAATCATCGTCATAATCAACATCACTAAAAGACTTTTGGTAAAGACAATACAGCCTAAATAAAAAAATAGATATATAAATAAAAAGGAAGAGACAGCTTTTGAACAAATACTGTGTGTGTATGAAGTGCGACTGTGAGCTTGACATGAGAGCTTATCAAAAATAATCAAACACTCCTAGCTAACAAAAAACAGTCATTGTAAAAGGTGAACGAACTTTTTACATTGATTCAATGAATAGACAGATGTTTATTTTTACACATTATGGGAGTGAAATTAAGAGTCTTGTTTGTTTATTGTTTTGTTTTTAAAATCACATGAATGATTAGATAATATAATTTTTCTGATCCCCTCCTGAATTTTAAGTTTCATCACCCGCCAATGGCGGGTTGGACCGAATTAATGGCAGATTCATTCAATTCGATGGGGAAGGATGTTTTGAGTCACAGATTATATCAGATTTGTATCTCAAGGCACCAAATGTATATTTATTACTTTCCACATACCAATAGGCAATATTTTTTTCTTGTTTAGATGACATTAACATTGAATGCTAACTTGTTACAGTTCTTACTGTCATGGTTGTGTGTGTATTACTCCATTTTGTTAATTCAGCAGGGGATCAAATGCTTATTTCTCACACTGTATATGACCCACCCCTGGGTAACAGCATTGACCCCCTCTCCATAAAACAGCAAACATAACCCCCACCCTGATAACAATCCTTAAATATAAAATTCTGGTCACCGAAAACTTGCTGTGTTGAACTCAAAAGAGTGCGAATCTCATTATCATGTACCACGAGTAGCAAGCTGACATGGTTTAGCATGACTGCATAGTGACGATGATATTTGGTTTACTTACAGATGTGATTCAAAACACACAGAAATACGTGGGAATGGGGGTGGGGGAAAGAGCTAGCTAGCTAGCTAGCTGCTGGACGACAAGGCACAGCTCAAATTAGGCGCTAGCAGCTAGCTTTACTGTTTATATGCACAGCCAGCAAGCTAATATACATATCAAGCCAGAATATTTGGTGTCGCTACATCAGAGCTTTTTCCTAAATCTTACAAAGTTCTCCTGGAGCGAAACTAGATCAAATGAGTCCGTACTGGGCCCACTGGTTTTTGACAATCCAAGTAGCACATAGAGCACGTGTTGGTGCACATCAGCTTAGAAACAAAAAACATGTTTTGACAGTGGGAGACTGGGATCACCTTGTGGTTGGAGGGGGGGGGGGAGACACGCATCCAGTTACTTATGACTGGATGCCGAGCACCAGAATGTACTTTTTGTATGAGTCAGCCCTGTAGACATAAACCATGGCTTGAAAGTCAAGTCACTAAAAATAGACAAATAGACCAACATTATTTGTGTTTTATCAACAGACACCAGACGGTGCAATTTGGCTTGAATTGGATACTGGCCAAAATTCAATTCATATTTTTCCAATTACAGTAAAGCCTATCGTTTCGTTTACCAAAACTGGCCGTATGCGAATCCGCTGGTGGATCCTGACAGTGTGGAGCAGTGTGAAAAAAAAAAAACAACCATCACTAACACGTGTTTCGAAAAGCTGGTTTGCTGCGTGACGGAGAGGACAGCACAAGTTCGGAACTGAATTTACCGCAGGATGAAAATGACACTTAAAGGACAACCGACACCATTTTTTGGTGTCCTAACTGACATCAGAAAAACGTTTTATAGCATCTAAAATACCCAAAACACGCAGTATGATATTTTTAGTTCAAATGCAAAACACCAATAAAAATGACTTAAAGTGTCCAAAATCTGCAACAAATTGAGCTGCGAATTGGACATTTTCAGAAAGTCCCGCCCCCATTTTGTGACATCACGCCAAGACATCTTGCATTGCTGAAAAATCAAAACAATGGCTTCAGATTCGGAGAATATGCTTTCTTCTTACAGTTATGAATATGTTTCAAATAGTTCTGAAGAGGAAAGCATACATGTTTGCAATCGATTAACAAATTTATTTGTGCCATTTTGAGGCAACATTGGGGGAAAATCCCTCACCCAAAAAAAGAGGCACAAAATGGCGACCTCCTGTGGCCACCTCCGTTTCCACAGGCTGATAAATTCCTTATATGGCGCTTGGACGCCCTCTTCTGGCGGCTTTTGGGTGCAACACGAGGTCCCCAGACCAAACAAGTCCAGCAAAATACATTGTGACGTGATGGAAGGATCGCTACAATGCGTCTTTTTTACGGTCAAGGGCGGTCCTTTAGTGACGTCACGTATGGACTTGTCACCAACTCAAAAACAAGACTTCCTGAATATTCAGCGCGAGTCCTAAAACGTAAAATTTAGCAATATGCGGTGGAATCTTTGTAAAATACGCTCAGTAGAAGTCATTTGAAGCCATTTTACAACTTGTCCGGAGACGTCGGTTGTCCTTTAATGCGACAATGAAAGAGAATGAGAGCGTGTGTGGCGAGGAATATCGGACACTATTCCAATGCGATACAAGATGAGGACGGCTTTCAGTGACGAGCTATGTTTTTGTAACCAGACCTGTTAACGAGTGCTAACATGTTGCTGCTGTCTTACTTTCGTGTCTCACTTTTACCGGCGTGTATTTTTAACCATCCCTGTTCGGGCTGTGTTACTGCCGTAATGCATGTTGAGTTGCTGTAGAATCTTTGTAAAATACGCTCAGTAGAATTCATTTGAAGTGATTTTACACATTACGGACACAACTTGTCTGAAGGCGTCGGTTGTCCTTTAAGTTATATTATTCAAACTTTGAAAACTATTTCTGCGTATCATCTTTTGTTTTAAACATACGGCTTATAGACAGGTGCGGTTTATGTATGTACAAAATGTTTTTTCCTTTAAAAATGTACTGGGTGAGGCTTATCATCAGGGACCCTCTGTAGTCTGGAAATTACAAGTAGGGCTAAGGTTGTCAACTCTTGCAGAATTTCAACAGTTGAAATAATGCGTTTGCTTAAAATCAATGCTTGTAAATAATCTACTACATAATAACGATGACACGAAAACAATCTGTACCACCAGCCATGATCTGTTGACAGTCGCGGAAAACACATTGTGTTGACTTTTCTGAATTCTCTGTGAATAACACAGTGAATTTCACATAAATTGGCTGAAACAGTGAAGTCAAAATGGAGAAAAAACCAATTGTGGACTTTAGTATTACCCACAATGCCACTTCTTTAGATTGCTGGGCCCCTCCCCTCCCTTTCACATGATGTTATGCAACCAGTCTCCCTCTGTACAGTATAATTGAGCACACAAAAGGGAACGATTATCCCATAGCGCCCCCCTGTAGTGCAGCAAATATACATAAAAAAACAGTTGTTACATTGACAATATATTTGTTAGGTTGTGAACACCTTTGGTGTGCAGTTGTCAAGTTTGCAGTGGATGGACATGACCTAAAGCATCTGGACAGACAGACAACCCTCTAATCCTTCTCTTGTGTCATGATGACATGACTTAGTTTTTTTTTAATCCGAGGTGTACATACTTTGTGTCATGAGTACTTCGCTTTCGTTAAAACGTGCTCTTCTAGTAAGTATTTGGTTAAAAAAAACGTGCAGACTTTGCATTGGAGTTTACTTATTTGGCAGGAAGTATTTTGTCATTTGGGGAAAAAGAAATGACGGCAGCGTCGAAAGCCATTGAGACAATTAAAATATAAAATAAAAGAAATAAAAATAGTAGCAGCAGTACATAAATACTTTGAACTGAACACCACATTTCATTATTAGCTTACTAGCTTTAAAAAAAAAAGAAAGACAATAAAATAAAGGTTGGTGTAACACCATGAAAGCTTTATACAACGGCGGATGTTTTCTCCTCTTAGTTCCCTCTCTTTTAGCACATACTTAACTTTTCTTTTGTCATTATCTCATACTTCCTTTCCACTTTCTCAACCACTTTCCATTTCTGCTCATCTCTACTGCCATCTGGACATCATCTCATCTCTCTCACTCTCTTTCTCACACTTAACTGTTTCCGTGCTTGCTCAGTACCACTCGTGACTTTCTCTCTTCCTCTCGCTATCTCCGTGATTTGCTTTGGTGCTTTGTCGGTCAAGTTTTCATGATACTAAATTCAACAATCATCAACAGCCTCATTTGTCGGAAAACAACATTCAATTTTACATTGCTGATACGAAGCAACAAGTCTATACATTAAGTCTATTCTCATGAGTATTTAGTAGGATATCACACTTAAATAATGCAACAAAATGATTCATCTAAGAATTTCGGGGTTGCCTGATTTTTTTTTTTTACTGATTATGAGCAGAAGTACAAGATCTTAAAAATCACAAATTGAACATTAATCTAAGAATGAATGGAAATAGTGATAAACTGATCTAATTAAAATGTTTCACTTGGCATGTACTAATGGTTCGAGACAATAAATCTGTACATACAGCAATATAGAGCGATGACAGTTTGTGAATCAGTGTTTGCATATTTGTAAAAAAAACAGAGATAATAATAATAATAATAATAAATTTCATTTATAGGCCTTTCAAAACCCTCAAGGTCACGTTACAGTCACAGGATAGGTTTTTCTGTGGGTGAGTAGAAACAGCCACACGCGCCAGCGTTCACTCAACCCGGAATAACAAACAGATAGAAAGCGAGCTAGCTAGCTAGCTTATAGATAGCTAATAAATAGATAGAAAGATTAGCTAAATAACTAATTTATAGCTAATAAATAGATATAGAGAATAGCTAGTCAACTAACAGATTGCTAATAAATAAATAGAAAGCTAGCTAGCTAATATATGGTTAATAGATAGCTAGCTTATATAGTGTAGAAAATATAGGTACATTGTATGAAGTCCAAGAATTGCTGCTTCAGTTACACGAAAGGGCTCTTCCCTCAATTAGTTTACAAATCTATACACAATAATATTTCAATAATTTACATCTGAGTTGTTAAATTTTATTTTCACTTTCATGTATTTAAAAGGGGTGGCCAGGTAGCACAGTGGTTAGCGGGTAACCTCACAGTGCGGAGGCCCCGGGTTCAATTCCAGCTCCAGCCTCCCTGTGTAGCTTGCATGTTCGCCCCGGGCCTATGTGGGTTTTGTCCAGGTACTCTGGTTTCCTCCCACATTTAAAAAACATGCATGGCAGGCTGATTGAACACTCCAAAATCGGCCCTCGGTGAACGCAGATGGTTGTTTGTCTCTCTGTGCCCTGCAATTGGCTATAGCACCCCTATATTTACATGTAAGCCTGTATTTATGGCAATATTTGTGGCAATGTTTAACGTTAAATACAATTTCCTACTAAATTGTGGTGAGAACAGCTTAGAACATATTTGAGTGATCAGTGTACTTTTAAAATGTCCCCCTCTATGAAGTGCAGTCATGTAGGAAAAAAAATATCCCGAAAAATATTCATTTCGGCCAGTTAAAGTAGCGATTCTGCCATGACTAGCAACTCAAGCGCATCGAGAGTACTTGAGACATGATTGATAATCTTGGTTTCACTCCCTGGTGCTTTCTACTATCTTTGTGACTGTTTTATTTTAGGATAGTTGTCCATGTTAAGCGCTTTGTTACAGCGTCCATTTTTGTTAAAGCGCTATGTAAATCAATATGTATTGTATTTTATGATCACAAGTTTTCAAAATCCCACTTTTGAGTGTGGCTTCAGAACATTTTTGAACATCAATGGAAATAGTTGACTCCTTATTGCACCCTAAGGCATCGCAAGACTCTTGGTTGCCACCTCAAAGTCGCAATCACATCTGGTCTGGAAAACACGAAACAGCAGAGGCAGCCAGAGGACGAGGTAGACAACCAAGTGGAGTAGCCAGATGCTCCACAGGCGATGACAACCATTCCTGCCCCACTTTCAGTCTCTTTGTACAAGTACATCTGCATCTCCTTGCGGACAATGCAACACCGCAAGTTAACAGCCTCACCTCAAATAGTCATCAGAATGACTTTTCTTTCCAACCTACCAATTTCCTTCCATCTACACTCAGTTCAGATGAACTCATAATGGACACACACACACACACACACACACACACACACACACACACACACACACACACACACACACACACACACACACACACACACACACACACACACACAAAGTTTAGAATACAACAGTAATTTGTTTTTTCTGAGTTTACCCTTCCAATTGCATAGCTGATATGCGGATTGACGGTGTCACTGATGATCAGTGAGCGGGCGACAAAAAGACAGAATATTCCGTATGCAGGTGCATGTCAACAAAATAGATAAAAAAAGTCATTCATTTCAGTCATTCAATTCACAAAGTGAAATCCAGATTGAGTCGTGAAAAACGGAAGCAAATCTAGCCCGATTGCAACACTAAGAAACAATTTGATTGTTAACGTAACATTCAAATTTCTTTGTGCGAGCGTTTGCTGAACTGCAAGCTATGAGATAAAATTGTTACATATTTTTTTTCTACTGTGCGTAGCGAAACAATATCATTGGAAGTCTCATTTGGGTTAAATTTATGAAATCAATGCAATTTCCTCCAGTGTTGAAATGTAATGATCACTCGTGACTGTGTTTGTATCATGGCGTGCTGTACATGTGACGGTGATGATGATACCCGTTGCTAAGCGACGACAAAAAAGTGACGACACATTTACAAGTGTATATGTTTCTGGAACTGCTTCGTGTAACAAAGAGGGTACAGAAAGTGGTTAAGAATGAATGACTCTGTGTCTTTGTGTTATTTTGTTCTTTTGACTTCAAGACGGCGCCGTGAGAGTGGCTGCCTTTCCAGCAGCTCCTGTATTTTGTGTTTCTACTTTCATTCCTTTCATAACTTCGCTACTGTGAAATGTAAATGTCTCCACTGCGAGACTAATAAAGGCAAATCCAATCCAATCCAATCCAATCCAATCCAATCCAATTCGCGCGTAAATGAAGCTAACTAGAAATGGACACATCTCCCCTCCTAATGTCTGCCTGTCCAGATTGAATATATTATCCCATCAGTCCTTTCTGGCAACCCAAATATCCGTCGTCGTTTTGTTCTTTGAGGACTTTTCCGGTGCACACAGTCCAAGGCTAGACTTAGCGTCTTTAGGCTGAGGCTAGACTACATGAGAGAGAACAGCTGAGTGAAGAGCAGGCGAGGGGCTCTCTGCGGGCTACCTACTGAAGAGTGACGAGTGGAGTTGGTGATGATGGCTGTAACACTGACTGCTTCGAGGCGACTCGGTGCGATCCATCACTGTCTGGAACCAACCGGCCACGTCTACATCCAGCATCTCGTAACGTCGAATGAAGCTGTGCTCCTACAATAAGAGAAGGTAATGAAGATTGCTTGAAACTGGATTTACAGTGGTTACATCTGACAAAATGACCGTAGATGGTTTGATTAACTCATTCACTGCCAGGCGATGTGCAAAAATGTGTCCACTCCAGTGCCAGGGTTTTTGTCATTTTCACTCAAATTGCAGGACCCACAGAATATTGAGTTCCAGGACTACATAAACATTCTATGCAGCATAAGAAACCTTAGACTCTCTTCTTTCATCAGGAAAAAAGAGCTAATTCCAACATGATATGGGTCTGGAGTTACATGAGTTTGAAATGAGGGCGGGTGTACAAATACAATACAATATATATTGATTTGTATAGTGCTTTAACAACAGCTGAAGCTGGAATAAAGTACTCACATGGCAAAAGGGAGAAAACATTGCCATAGGAATGAGCAGCGCTTTATCGGCACCCCCGCAAGAAAAACCAAAACCCAATGAAATTTGGGAATGGCACTCTGTCATATTTTCAATTCTGGTTCTGGTCCCCATTTACCGTGATAAACGGGGGATTACTGTACTGCAGTTATTTAATCGTTGCAAAATTTAGACTCTTTCATCAAAAAAAAGAGTTAATTCCTAAGTTATATGGTCTGAAGTCATCTCAGCTTGAAATGGGGGCGGCTGTACAAAAGGCAAATGCTGCCTCCTCGTCGGAGGGAAAACATTGCCAAACCCCCCCAAAGAAAAACCTAAACCTGAAAAAAATACAGGAATGGCACTCCACGCCAAACTTTTCAATTCCAGAATAAATTCGGGAATGGCAGCGAATGAGTTAAAAAAAAAAATGCATCGTCAGGTGTGAATTACGTCACGTGAACCATGAATTGGAAATGTATCGTATTTTATTCATATTTTAGATAAGGCGCACCCCGAGTGAATGGTATATTTTCAAACCTTTTCATATATAAAGCGCAGCTTCCATGAATGAAAACAGTTTCTAAATATAAGGTCACAAAACACCACATTATAAGGTTGAGGCTGGGGTTATGCACAACTTCTTCTACAGGGGCAAAATTGAGTCGGTGGCTGCTGACAGTAGCCCATACGACTTCCGTATAAGGCGCGTTTAAAGGACAACCAACTTCTCCGGACAAGTTGTGTCAATGATTTGTAAAATGGCTTCAAATGACTTCTACTGAGCGTATTTTACAAAGATTCCATCGCATATAGCTATATTTTACATTTTAAGGCTGAATATTCCGGAAGTCTTGTTTTTGTCTTGTCCTCACCCTACGTCACTGAAGGAACGCCCCTGACTGAGAAAGGACATACCTTGCTGATGCAAGGTATGTCCTGCATTTTGCGGTACTTTGTTTGGTCTGAAAACTTCGTGTTGATGGCGAAATTAGAAGGTAAACACAAATAATGCGATGGTGAATCGTTGTATGTTACACCGAGACAACTCTTTGATATTTGTTTGAAAATAATTCCAAACTGCAAAACAAAACTACTTCCAACGGAGCTCTGCCGCCATCTTCTGCATTTTCAGTGACATTACACATCAGTCTTGGGCAAACAAAACGACCTAGAAAACCTTCTTTAATCGATTGCAAACATTTATACTTTCCTCTTCAGAACTATTTGAATCATATTCATAACTGGATGCGTAACAAGAAAGCATATTCTCCGAATCTAAAGCCATTGTTTTGATTCTCGAGCAAGGCAAGACGTCTTGCCGTGACTCCACGAACAAGGGGGCGGGACCTTCTGAAACTGGCCACTTCAGGTTTCAAATTGAAGTACTTTTTAGACACTAAGTCATTTTTATTGGTGTTTTGCATTTGAATAAAAATATCATACTGCGTGTTTTTGGGTATTTTAGATGCTATAAAACGTTTTTCTGATGTCAGTTAGGAAACAAAAAAGTGACGTTGGTTGTCCTTTAAGGCGCAGGTTCATCTTTTGAGGAAAATTAAGCCGTTTGGGTATGCGTTATACACCGGAAAATACTGTAATATTTTTCACACAAGGCCAATCCAAAATGCAGCTCATTCAAAACTTACCAGCAACTGGTGGTATTTTGGCCTTTTTCTGTGATCCTTAGTGAGGCTGTGGGGGAAAAAAACAGGTTGCTGTGAAATGGAGTGCTTTTTGTGGGTATGTGTATTTTTGTGCAGCTCACCAATCTTTAACGAAGGACTGGAAATCGAGGGAGAATCCCATGCTGAGAGGCAGTAAAGGAGGGTCTTCCTGCAGCACTTTGGTCAGAACCTCAAAGTCTGTCTTGCAGTTCTTGTAGGGAAACTGCCCCGTGGCCAACTCCACCTAATGCACACCAGGTGGGATTGACAGTCATCTAGAGTGGTTTGTTTAATCAAAAGCATCACTGTCATTTTTCGGAAGTTCCATCTGTGACGTTACCTGAGCTGTGTTAATAATAATAATACATTTAATTTATAAGCGCCTTTCAAAACTCTCAAGGTCTCTCTACAGTCACACGATAAGTTTTTTCTGTGTGTTCACAAATATTCAGAAGTACACATTTTCTACTCTATCGATCAATAAATACATCCGCCTGTAAAAAAATCAATCTGTCTGTCCGTCCTTCCGTCTATATGGAATTTTCATTTATTTATTTTTTTTATTTTAAATCTGCAACATTAACAAATGCATTTCTTTTTGGCTCTCATTTTTTAATGAGAAATTTCAGCGAAATGTGCTTTTTTTGTCCACTTTTATCTCTGAAACGAAAATGTGCGAGAGTAATCCAAACTGCTTTCTTTTTTGCAGGATTAAAAATAATGCCACAAATGATTTCCATAGCGCTTTGGACAGTTATATTGTGGAGCAAAATCTGGATTATGGTTCAATTTGAGTATCGTATTTTCCAGCGTGTAAGGCACACCGGAGTATAAGGCGCACCCGCAATGAATGGTGGATGTTCTAAACTTTTCCACATATAAGGGGCACCAGGGTATAAGGCGCACCTTCAATGAATGACAAACGTTTTCCAAATATAGAAATATATAAAAGTTTCAAAATATAAGGCACAACACATAAGGCGCTACAGTAGAGGCTGTGGTGATGCACGACTTGGAGTCGGTGGCTTGAAATGAGTTGCGAGACCTGTTGAGGCTTAATATTACTTCACATATAAGGCGCACCTGCGTATAAGACCGAGGGTCATTTATTGAATAAAATTAAGGGTTTTGGGTGTGCCTTACACACCAGAAAATACGGTAATTTGGTATGCGGTCCAATTGCTGACAACTAAAATGTGTTTGGCCTTGGCAAAGGTCTCTTATGTGATGTTTTTTTACTTTTTAATTCCTAGTTTAAAGTCATAAATCAAGATCAACATATTTTGTAAAAACAATTGCCAATTAATGAGTCACCATCCTAGATACCACAATATTCCAATCGGAAATTCATTCTAGAAGAGTTTAAGAAATATTTGGAGGGGGTTGTGGGAGCGGCTTCTTAACAGTTGTGAGGTTCCGGGTTTGAATCCTGTGTAGAGACTGCATGTTCTTGAAAGATTGTCCATAAATGGAATTTGAAGTGCTGGTTGTGTCTTTGTCCAGTGACTGACCAGCGACCAGTCCAGGGTGTACACTGCCCAAAATCTCCAGCTCACTCACAAATTTGAATGGGGCATGTGCGACAGATAATGCATGTATGGATGCATATTTGCTTGTTTGTCCTGAATCATAAAGGTTCGAAATGATCTGTAGAAATGTCAATCAAGTCTTACCAGAGAAATGCCAAGGCTCCACACGTCCGCTCGGATGTCATAGTCGGGTTTGGTGGGATCAGGAGGGTCTATTCTCTCGGGCTGCAAAGATATAAAAAAATACATGAAGTGAATTCAGAAGTTTGGATTAAGTTAACAGGTTTGTATAATTTGATTTGTCATCACTTACCGCCATATACGCAGCACAGCCAGCACTACGAGTCTTTGCCTTCGAGTCGACGAGGCGTCCGCTGATACCAAAGTCGCAGAGTTTGATCTGACCTTTTGCATCCAGGAGAATGTTGGAGGGTTTCACGTCACGGTGGATGACACCGTGTTTCTCTTTCAAATACAGCAAGGCTTTCACTATCTTGAGCGAGGAAACACATCGGGATGTTTAAAATCATACAATAAAGGCAGCAATGCATTTTGTTGAATGTTGGGCTGTGGCGCTTGAATAATTTAAGGATTCATTATTTGAGTGATCAGATCTAAAACTAATTTTGCATGATTTCCTGTCTAGGTTAAGCACTTTGTCACAGCTGTTGTTAAAGCACTATATAAATCGATATGTATTGTATTACTAACACAAAATACTTATTTTTGTCTACTTGGGACTACCATCAGTCTATTATATATGTGACTTGCAAATATGTGTTACGTTAGAAAAAAAAAATCAATGCAAAATTTCGTGGCAGAAATTTTCCTTTTTTTGAATCGAAATACTCCAGTTACTTAATCGTTGCAACCCTTGTTAAATAGCTCACTTACTGCGACAGTCATCTTTCCTAAGATTTGTTCTGGGATGGGGCCTTGGATTCTTTTCTTCAGCTTCTCAGCACACGTTCCCATCAGCTCCATGGCAATAAATACATCCGTCTGTAAAAAAAAGACCCATGAAAATGTAAATGTAGCTTGGTGGACATCACGGATAATGATTACCGTATTTTCCGGCTTATAAGGCGCACCGGAGTATAAGGCACACCCCCAATGAATAGCATATTTTAAAACATTTTCCATATATAATGCGCACCTTCAATGAATGAAAAAAGTTTTCGAAATATCAGAATCAGAAAACTATTAATCGTCCCACAATGGGGAAATTTGCAGTCCACAGCAGCAATTTGAAAGAAAGGGGATGGGGTGGGGAGGTGAAAGGATAAAAAAACAAGATATTCTAAGCATAGAAAAAGCAATGTCAGAAGACTGAGATATAATATAAGATATATACAAGATTTCCAAATATAAGGCACACGATATTATATGGCGCTGCAGCAGAGGCTCGGGTTGCGCACTACTTCTACAGGGGGAAATAGAGTATACAGTAATTGTGAGACCTCAATATTACTTTACATATAAGGGCATGCTCATCTTTTGATTGAAAATTAAGGCTTTTGGGTGCGCCTTATACACCGGAAAATATGGTATATTTTATTGTTGTAGTGCAACCACCAAGGAGAAACATGACCATCGTGATTCATCTGAACTAAAAATACGGTGACGACAAAAATATTAAAGGACAACCGACACCTCCGGACAAGTTGTGTCTATAATTTGTAAAATGGCTTCAAATGACTTCTAGTGAGTGTATTTTACAAAGATTCCACCGCATATAGCTATATTTTACGTTTTAAGACTTGCGCTGAATATTCCGGAAGTCTTGTTTTCGAGTTGGTGACGAGTCCTGACGTCACGTCACGGAAGGAACACCCCTGACCGAGAAAGGACATACTGTCGCAGTCCTTTCATCACCTCAATGCATTTTGCGGTACTTTGTTTGGTCTGAAAACTTCGTGTTGATCCGTGTTGATTGCGAAATTAGAAGGAAAACACATAAATAACGCAATGGTGAATCGTTGTGTGTTACACCGAACAACTATTTGATATTCGCTGACAAAAATGCCAAGGCCCAAATCAGCCCCATTCCACTGAGCTTTGTCGCCATCTTGTGGGTGCTACATTTCTCTCCAGATGCCTCAAAATGACACGAAATAAATTCTTTAATCAACTGCAAACATGTAGGCTTTCCCCTTCAGAACTATTTGAATCATATTCATAACTGGATGAGTAACAAGAAAGCATTTTCGCCAAATCTGAAGCCATTGTTTTGATTCTCGAGCAAGGCAAGACGTCTTGGCGTGACATCGCGAACAAGGGGGCGGGGCCTTTGGAAACTGGCCACTTCCGGTTTCAAATTGAAGTACTTTTTAGACACTTTAAGTCATTTTTATTGGTGTTTTGCATTTGACTAAAAATATCATCCTGCGTGTTTTGGGTATTTTAGATGCGATAAAACGTTTTTTTGATGTCAGCTAGGAAACAAAAACGTGATGTCGGTTGTCCTTTAAATATACTTTTCGGAATAAAACCTCTGCTTTGTTTTGTTTCTGATCAACATTTGTCAGGGTTCAGTTGCACCTACATTGGTAACTATGGCACCGTAGCACTGAATGATATAAGGGCAGTCGTGACTTTTCAACACCACATCCAGGTCCATCAGGATCCTCTTGTTCTCATCCTTGTTTCCTGTTCGCCGCATTTGCTAAGAACACACACAAATTTGGATGACTTTCAAAATAGAAAGATGACAATTCAACAGAAATAGTATAAGAACAGACCAGCGCAATTAATTTACTAAAGCGGCCATTTTGAAAAATGGGATCAGTTCTTCAGATAAATGTATTTACTGTATGGAGCATATGAATATATAATTAGCTCAGATTATTTGTGACTTTTGCAGAAATTGGTATAGTTAGGAAATAAGACAAATTCATCATTCCCCTCTTGGCAATATTTGAAGTTGCTTCATTTTTTTTAAAGCACTGCAAGATTTGCCCAAAAAATGCTGTCAATGCTTAGTATGGTTCCAGAGGACAACGCAACACTAAGTTTGAAAATCGCACAATGGTTCAGTGGAAATTTGCATTCTTAGAATTTAGTTCCTGAAATTATTTGGTTTAGCGCAGGGGTCGGGAACCTTTTTGACTAAGAGAGCCATAAAAGTAAAATATTTAGAAATGTTTTTCAGTGAGAGCCACACGCACGCGCGCGCACACATACAAACGCTCACGTGCGCGCACACACACACATACACGCACGTGCGGCCACTTTTCAACAAAATATCAGAATGTATGATTTAAAATAACTTTGTGATAGTACTCACCGTTAACATGAATGGTTTTCCGTTCCTCGTGATTGGTAAAAATCCAGGCAAACGATCAGAACGAAATTCAATTTGCCGGTCCAGAGGCGAAGTTACTGCTAGCTAGCCTGAACACGGCTCATAAGCTTCCACACTTGCTATCTGCAATCTACTTCTCGCAGAAGTATGTTGATGCTAACGTTAACGTGGGGCTTGTTAAAACGTCACTGATATCGATGGTATTGTTTCATTGCAAATTAGAATCAGAACATTTTCTCTCCTCTAATGCTCCGGTGCATTCACGCTGAAGTGCACTAGTTGGGCTCATTTGAAGGGGCGTTTACCGGTTTCAACATGACGGCCACTATCATCCAATCAAAATGGCGCTTTCGGCCATTCTCGGTCAGTGTCATCCAATCAAAATTGCGCTTTCCGCCAACTGCAGCCCCAACGGGAAATGAACGGCGAAAAAAACCGACAATCTGTATTTAGTTTTATCGGCGAGCCATATGCAATCATCAAAAGAGCCCCATAGGTTCCCGACCCCTGGTTTAGAGGATTTTTAGGGGCATTTGAAGTGCTCAAGTTATTGAAAAAAAGCTCCACAAAAGGTGGAAGTTGCTAGATAAACTGGACAAGTCTCTAAATATACCTACCATTTAGCTAAATTGGCGACACTAAAGACAACTTTTATGTGCATATCAAAATAAAAGTCAAATACGTTTTCACTTCATAAAAACAGAGAGGGCTTGTCAGGAACTGCGCATGAGTCTGGAATAGAACAACAGGGAGAGTCGGGGGAAGGATACAAAGTACATTAAGGTCTTACTTTGACTGCAATGACATGACCAGTTTTCTTGAATCGCACTTTAAAGACCTGCCCACAGGTCCCGCTGCCAATCTCCCCTTCATTGATCAAATCTGTCACCTCGGCCGGATATCTCTGGAGAATGATAATATGCATGTTATCAATGGCTTGGACTGAACTTTTATATACGGCGGTGCTTTGACGTGGTTTAAAAAAAACATGTCATTGTCATTCGGTTCACTCACCTGTCCCTCAATTTTAAGATAACCTGTTTGTTTCATGATCTCTTGCAATTTCTGGTCAATCTCTGCACTGTGGGAACAAATAGACAAAAAAACAATGCTTCCAATATTCATGTAATGAAAGATTTGGAAGTGTCAATGTATCGCGTGAGGTTACAAATAGGGCTGAACCGATTACAGACGCAACCTTACGAACGAGATACGTTCCGAACGGTCGTTTGTAAGGTGAATTTGTTCGTAAGTTGCTTCAGTGCTATATTTTGTATGGTATGTATGTTTTAGTCAAACATAGAATGGGGAAGTATAAAAGACAGACGCTCTAACAGTCGTAAAATAAATTCACACCTATGACGACATATTTCCTTGGGTCTTCAGTAAGCCATTACTGAAGCTGCTGGCACGTCATTTCTGAATGACGTGCCAGCAGCCATTACTTTTTGTGATGCATCGCGTCCTCCTGGAGCATCAATTGGGAAGAGGGATTTCCTCCCCGCTAACATACTGTACGCAGCCAATCGTAAGCGAGTTCGTCGGTTTGGGGCCTGAACTCATTGGCTACACTTCAGCTCAGTGCTGATTGGTCAGCCTAGGTGTCGGTCGCGTAAACATCCAGCCCTTGAAACTTTTAATCGGTGTCTGTGCGTGTGTGTGCGTGAAGCAAAGCAAAACAGCGAATTGCAAGCAAGCTTGGCCGGAAAAAGGCGCAAAATCTAACTTACAGCATCTCTGTCTGAACATTTTTTGACATACTGTACCCGCAAAAATGTATGTATCGTTATTCGTAACTTGAATGTTCGTAAGTTGGGGAGTGTCTGTACTCGGGCAATATTAATCACTTGTAAAACAGCAAAAATCTGCCAATACAAACTGATTATTGGTTGTTTATTGTTCTACAATCACAACACATATTTATCGGTTAAAAAAAAAAAGATCAGAGTATGGATTTCGAAGCTCACATACTTCTCAAGACTCTTCTGTAGGCCGTACGGCGGGGTGGGGAGGGTGAGCATATGTCTGGGGCGACAGGGATGATGCTGAGGCGAGCTCTCTGAAGATGATGAGCGGCTTCCTGCGTCGTTGGCAAGGGGTAGCTGAAGGGCTGGTGTAGAAGGGAAATGATCACAGAGTGCATTCACACCAGAGGTCAGATTGCCAAAGAGTTACAAAAAGCGTTCTTTTTAATGTTAGCTATTTCAAGCTGCCACTGTGCCACGATGCGCTGGTGAGAAAATATATTGCATGGGAAACCCCGTTCTGTTGTTAGTTCCAGCTGTTTTGATTTTTTTTTTTTGGGGGGGGGGGGGGGGCGTGTTAACTGTTTTGATCTAAAACTGTAGTTCGTCTCCAGAGCCTGAAAGTACGACACAGTTTGAGATGATGTCCATTTGAAAGAAGAACCGAGATCAATGGTTCTTAACTTGAGTTTGAAGGGACCTCCGCCATTGTTGATCAATTATTTATAGCACGCCCACTTGGTCATCATTTGCCAAAGATGATCACATGACATTGTTTGTCCAATCAGTGATATGTGAAATGTCATCATGGTGTGATTGTCGTAATGCTTGCACAATCAATTCTGTGGGAAAATTGACGAAAAACAAAATCGTAAGATTACATCTTAAAATTAAAAAAATATATATTAAAAATACAAAACAGACATGCCTTGAAGTTTCTTTACTTTTTTCTCTTTTTTATAAATGCCTCTTTTATATATTTAAAGGACAACCGACATCACTTTTTTTGTTTCCTAGCTGACATCAGAAAAACGATTTGTAGCATCTAAAATACCCAAAACACGCAGGATATTTTTAGTCAAATGCAAAACACCAATAAAAATGACTTAAAGTGTCTAAAAACTACTTCAATTTGAAAGCGGAAGTGGCCAGTTTCAGAAGGCCCCGTCCCCTTGTTCGTGATGTCACGCCAAGACGTCTTGCTCAAGAAACAAAACAATGGCTTCAGATTCAGAGAAAATGCTTTCTTGTTACTCATCCAGTTACGAATATGATTCAAATAGTTCTGAAGAGGAAAGCATACACGTTTGCAGTCGATTAAAGAATTTATTTTGTGTCATTTTGAGGCATCTGGAGAGAAATGTAGCACCCACAAGATGGCGACAAAGCTCCAGGGAAAGAGGCTGATTTTTCTCCTTGGCATTTTTGTCAGCGAATATCAAATAGTTGTTCGGTGTAACACACAAGGATTCACCATTGCGTTATTTATGTGTTTTCCTTCTAATTTCGCCATCAACACGGATCAACACGAAGTTTTCAGACCAAACAAAGAACCGCAAAATGCATTGAGGTGATGAAAGGACTGCGGCAGTATTTCCTTTCTCGGTCAGGGGTGGTCCTTCCGTGACGTGACGTCAGGACTCGTCACCAACTCAAAAACAAGACTTCCTGAATATTCAGCGCAAGTCTTAAAAGGTAAAATATAGCTATATGCGGTGGAATCTTTGTAAAATACGCTCAGTAGAAGTCATTTGAAGTGATTTTACAAATTATGGACACAAATTGTCCGGGGCGTCGGTTGTCCTTTAAATTCCAAACAAAAAAAAAGTACTATTATTTTTCACTCATTAACTGGTGTGTGATTATAAATGAACAGTGTTGTGTTACTTTTTTCATGTACATCATGATCGATGGATAATTGTGACGCGATCATTAACATCATTAACTCACTCACTGCCATTCCCAAATTTATTCGGGAATTGAAAAGCATGACGTGGAGCGATATTCCCGAATTTGATCAGGTTTTGTTTTTTCTTGCGGGGGGTGCGAATCAAGCTCCGGTCAGACCTCTGGCAATGTTTATTCATCCCACAATGGGGCAGCATTTGCCTTTTGTACAGTGAATAATAATAATGTGTTGACTGTTTTGCCATCATAGAAATTGTTTTGGTAGGGCTGGGCCGCGGGTGCTTTTTTTTCTTCCTGCAACCTGTTGAAGGAATACCGCTTAGTGAAGGGGGAGAAGCGTTAGTAAGAGTGCACCTCCACAGTTTGTCCGGCTCCAGATTTGCGGCCATATGCTAGACAGGTAGACTGAGCCAGAAAAAAAGGAGGAGACGACACAAACAAAGGACAAAGTTGCAGGCGCTGTCCCCTGCAGGTGAGGAGTAACATGGGTCATAGCGCATAGCTGGAAGTTAAGAGAACTTTTCAGTGACAGGCAAACGAACGAGAGAGAGAGAGAGAGAGAGAGAGAGAGAGAGAGAGAGAAAGATAAGTGTTCACTGCAGTCCAGGGGATGCTGAATTAGAAACTGTTGTCAAAACACAAACAAACGCTGCCCCCACGAAAACCTAAGTGGGCCGTGCAGAAAAGCCGCATGCACTGTAAGATCTTCCTCCCCCCCCCCAGCAAAATTTGAGGTTATTTGTCAGACATCCGCTTTTCACACGCTAAACACACGCCAACGCCGTCCTGCCACTCACTGACGCGCAGACAAGGGAAAGGAAAAGGGATGTCAAGAGTGGAGGAGGGAGTAATTTGAAGGGGAGGTGACAACGGTCCAAATAAAAAATAAACAGGCGGTCATAGGTGGGCTTCATCCTTCCAGAGGGATGATTCATCACTCAGAAAATACAAATATCCAGTAAATGAGTTGCCAACATCATAATAAATATTATCCAGCACAGGCAAAGGAACCCCTCAAATCATACCAACAGGTCAACAGGGTCAACCCATAGTCGTCGAGAACCCGAACGATTGATAAAAATGGATCAATAATCTTGGTTAAAATTTTTATGATCAGTGGCTAAAAAGAATGTAACATTTTAGATGAAAAATCTATATCCGTAGAGTAGATAAACATCGACAATTTACTAAAATGTCTTTACAGTAAGTTAAAGAAAAGACAATTTGTTACATAAAATCGACACGTGGGTGTGATACGATTCCAGGATAGTTCGGTTTTAAAGTATACCGATACATTTTATAGTGGAATAATTCAGTTCAATTAGATGACGCCATATCTTAAATCAAATCCAATTTTCCGATTCAACTCATTTTTGTAGGACTCCTTTTCAGTGATTAACTGATCCACTGCCAGATGTGCAAAAATGTGACCACTCCAATGCCAGGGTTTTTGTCATCGACACTCAAATTCCAGGACCCACAGAATATTGAGTTTTAGGACTGCATAAACATTCAATGCAGCGTAAGAAACCTTAGACTCTCTCCTTTCATCAGAAAACAAAGAGTTAATCCCTAAATTATATGGGAGTTATCTGAGCTTGAAATGGGGGCGGCTGCACAAAATATAATAGAATACATACATATTGATTTATATAGCTAAATTATATATATTTGCTAAATTATATTGTATATAGCATATATATTATATATATGCTAAATTATATGGGTCTGGAGTTATATGATCATGAAATGAGGGCAGCTGTACAAAATACACATTGGGAATTGAAAATATGACGTAGAGCGCCATTCCCGAATTGGTTTGGGTTTAGTTTTTTCTTGTTTGGGAGCTGTTAAAGCGCTGACCATGGCCTCTGGCAATGTTCTTTCCTTTCCACAAGAGGGCAGCATTTTTCCCATTTCCATGCTAGCTTTGTTCCAGCTTAAGCTGTTGTTAAAGCGCTATAAAAAAAAAAAAAAAAACAATATGTACGTATTGCATTATAATTTGGACAGCCGCACTCATTTCAAGCTCATATCACTCCAGAAACATGTAATTTAGGAATTAACTCATTTTTTTCCGATGAAAGAAGAGAGTCTGTTTCTTACGCTGCATTGAATGTTTATGTTGTCCTAAAACGCAATATTCTGTGAGTGGTGGAAATCGAGTGACAAAGACAAAAACCCTGGCACTGGAGTGGACACATTTTTGCACATCTGGCAGTGAAAATAGACATGTATTTTTTTCCTTTAATGCTTAGCTTGACAGTCACCACCATTTTCGAGTGACAGTGTAAAGCAGGCGTTGACGTCTTTATTAAAAAAAAAAGCTCCCTATATGCTGATTATTATATACGTAGTTCATTTATGACTCAACAACTCATGACGCCTCCTCAACCTATTTAAAAAAACTCTGATGACAAGGTACCATTGTTGAGCCTTTTTAGACAGAAGAAAAACTGGCAACAATGTGTGAAAAAAAGAGAGTAAGAGCAACTATACTCATATGTGATGAAGTAATGTATAAGAGAATCAAAGGTCAATGTAGTGGTTGATATGGTGCAGTTGGCCTTGTATAAGTGGGATGGGAAGGGTGTTGTGTGACGGCAGAGAGAGAGCGATGGATTGAATGATACCTGCACGTTGGGAAGGAGCTGGAGCGGGACTGAGCTGGATCACGATGACTAGACGGAGGAAAGAAAATACAACACACACACACACACACACACGTACATTACTACACGGCAACGACTACCACAATCACACTCTCTCTCATACTACAAATATCCTGTCATGAAAGACACGTACAGCAAATTCTGTCAAAAACAGTGAAACACCAGTGATATCTGAACACAGCATGACATTATGGGTACATCCAAATAAACGATGGCACACTTCATAAGTGAAATAAACTTAATGAAATATATAGAACCGGTAGTAGTTTTGTCCTACAAACCAACAGGAACTGAAGGAAAATGCAGTGAAGTCTGTGTATGCAATCAGGGAGTGTATGACAACTGAGCATCCCAATGGGTTAAAGGTTCCTTTGAGGCACCTTTTAATAACATTCAAGCAAACGTTTTCCAAACACAGGTCATCTCATTTGGAAATGAAAGTACAGTACTCTAGCCACTGCTTCTTCATTGTATTTTAAAGCCATCTCACTGCCCAGCGGCAACATGATGCCTCTCACAGGTCAATTTGAGGTACATGTAAAACAAAAGGCACAGTTGAGAGGGAAAAAATGCCGATTGTGCCTATAAATATAGAGTTTGTGTGAGAGCGGTGTGCTGTGTTGGATATACCACACATGATAAGAATAGTAGCACACTCACCATATTTTCCCCTGGCATGGGGGTCTCTTACACTGATAAAATGTGTGTAGTCTGCTACAATATGTGCAGACAACATTGTGACAATTTCAGTTTTCTGTCCTACATTGTTACTTTGGTTGTATGGAAAGGGGAAAAACTCCAGATGTTTCAAAACAGGTACATTGCAAATGTCAGAATTTTTCACAGATTTGTCCTGAATAAATTAGATTTTTTTTTCTTTAGATATGGAATCCCCCTCAGAAAGGATAAGACAATTGTACTTCGACAATAATAGGGAACAAGAGATTCACACATACACCGCATGAAGAGAAAAAAAATGGGAAAATATGTTGTTAGGGGGGAGGGAAAGAACAATTCTATAGAGGTACAGTTAAATGAAAGTACTATTGAAACTACCTCGTCATTTCGCGAACCTTTAACCTGAATTATATCAGACACCATGCGATGCAAATACGTCTGTGTTATCATTTTATGGATATATTATAGATGTATCATGTTAATTCGATGAGCAAAAATCTGTTCACCCCCGTCTCAAGGATGAAAAAAGTCATATCGGATTTTGCAGCAGGTTTAATCACCATGAAACATACGCAATGAGGGAAATTATACACTAAAAGATCACATACCCACGCAAAATGATACGAAACAACATAAGGTCTATGTAGGGCCTGCCGCCACCGATAGCTCTGCCTGTTAGCACGTTAGCTTAGCATTTCTGACAGCACAGGTCCCCATTACATTCTGGAGGTGACTGTCGACTAAATACTTGTTGACAGCAACTCAGGCTTTAAAACTTCAATTTACAGATCAGTTAGTGTTCGTTCCCATCGTGATACAAACGCGGTAGCGTGACACTACACCGCGTAAGGTGTACGTCGGTGTTTGTTTATGTAGCTAGCTTGTTAGCACACCACGGCTAAGGAGGAGCGGAACAGCCGTTCTCCTTCACTCCCACCCTCCGCCTCTTTCGAGCATTTTCTCCCCCCTCCTCACAGTTATTCAGGACCATTTGTGGATATACCAGTTGACACTCACTTGGTCTTGCGTGGGATCTGTGCGGACTCATGTCGATCTTAAGGTCCATACTCCTCCGAGCCTCTTCGTTTTCCTGCTTTAGTTTCTCCTCGATCCGAGACAGCCTCTGTTCCAGCGACGACATCTTGAAAAATTGAGCTCCCCATGGAGCAGTGCTCGATACTGCCACCTCTGGCAAACTAACACATACCCACCCACAGACAGAAATATCGATAAGCCTAAACCTGCATTTAAGTGTGTCAAAGCAAGCGGGTAGACAGGCACCGATGTCGTTGGACGTGTGTTAATCTACGATTGACACCCAAATAGATCGCTGCGGACGAGCAGATCGAGAGCACACGGACATACAGGTAGACGAGCAGTTGTGAAAACAGGAAAGAGAGAGACAAGTATTGTTTTCTTATAAAATGGAAAGAGCATCATATAGTGTATATACAGATGACAGAGAAAGAAATACAAGTAGACAGGTATAGTTGAAGACAGACAAACATGCACTTAGATTGGTACCCATGTCCAGTTACATATGGAAGGTGCCATTCTCTGGTTTGACAATACTGTCAAACCAGACTAGTACTGGCATCAAAAATCGAATGTCATATCTCTAACAAATCAAGCCATTTGTACCTAAAGGCAACAGTGGATATGTTTCAATGAGAACCACAGAATATTGTGCTGATATTTGTGGCATGTGCTTGTCGCACTGCATGTTTTATTGCAAGCATAATACCCCAAACGCATCCAATCAAAAAAAAAAAAAAATATGTGTAGGGTATTTGGAATATGACATTTGGAATATTACAATTGTCACAAGTCCATTTGTCCACCAAAATGCAGCTGGTAAGTGGTCACATGAAAATTGGTACAGCATAAATAAGAAGACGTCGACTGCGTTTACATCAAGACAGTGGTCATTTACCCCATGGTCAACTTCCTGTAACACCTAAATGCGTCACTTTGTCATCAGTGGATTCACTCTTTCGACAGGAGGTAATCATTTCTTGATTATTTTGAAAAATAAAAAGAAGAACAATGGAGAGTATGCGTTCAGCTTGTCTCGTAACTCTTCCCTCTATACTACAAAAAGACTTGACGACATAAAAACGTAAATGGTCCGTGTGTCTGATACGAAGTACATACAAATGTAAGGCATCGGTAACAAGAGGCAGCAAGTCAAATCCTACGGATTTTGTCGTGGAAATAAGTTAGCCTATTTCCTTCAGCCTGTGCCTACAAAAGCCCACAGAAGTGGAAAATTTTACTTCAGTGTTACCCACATTCATTCACAGTGTTTTAACGCAACAATCATACGAGGAGGCGCATGGGAAACAAAACAATATTGCCGCGCCATTAGCAGATGTCCGAGACATAGTCAAAGTCCAGGAAGCTGTCCTGGTCCTTGCGTGTGAGAACGCGAGGCTCTCGTGGAGGCGTCAGAGCCGGCTGTTCCGTGGTAAACTCCTCGTCGAAGTTGCTGACGTCTTCCTTGTCACCAATGGAAGGGACAAAAGGAGGCAGCACCTTCCTCTGCAGCAGTGCATCCCAGTCTATGTTCTGACAAGAAAAGATATTTATTTGTTATGTGCTCCCAGATTAGCTTTAGTTGTCTCGCAGTGGAGAAATTTACATTTTACAGCAACAAAAACAAAATACAGGAGCTGCTGTAAAGGCAGCCACTCTCGCGTCGCCATTTTGAAGTATTTGACTTTTCTTATTAAAAAATATATAATAAATAAATAATGTGACAACACAAAAGACAGACAGTCAATCAATCCTAAGCACTTTCTGAACCCTCTTTGTTGTATGAAGCAGTTCTATATGAAAGAATAAAGCCTCCTTTTCACCAATGGATCAGGAACACCATGGTGAAATATGCACGTCTGCTACAAGCTAAGTTTTGAAAGCAAACACGAAGCTGTAGCACCCATTGTCTAAAAGAGATTGTCTCACATCCCCTGTCCCACGTAAATCCGCTTCAATTCTAAGCAGCGGCAGTTCCACATACGCATCGGCGCTCTGCGCTGACGCTCCTGTCTTCTCATTGCGGGCTCTTCAAGCCATGCATCCATCCAGCTGCAAACTGGAATTTTCATTATGTCGTTTTGTCCCTATGTTGTTTCGAAGAAGTGTCATTTAAAGGACAACTGACATCACTTTTTTTTCCCTGACATCAGAAAAAACGTTTTATTACATCTAAAATACCCAAAACACGCAGTATGATATTTTTAGTCAAATGCAAAACACCAATAAAAATGACTTAAAGTGTGCTGAAACTGCCAAAAATTGAAAGCGGAAGTGGCCAGTTTCAGAAGGTCCCGCCCCCTTATTCGTGGTGTCACTCCAAGACGTCTTGCCTTGCTCGAGAATAAAAACAATGGCTTCAGATTCGGGAAACATACTTTCTTGTTATTCATCCAATTATAAATATGATTCAAATAGTTCTAAAGAGGAAAGCACACATGTTTGCATTCGATTAAAGAATTTATTCCGTGACATTTTGAGGTATCTGGGGGCGGGAAATGTCGCACCCAAAACAGGCAGAAGATGGTGACAAAGCGCCGTGTGGAATTAATAATAATAAATGGGCTCCAAATTTTTGTCACAACACACAAGGATTCACCATCGCGTTATTTATGTTTTCTCCTTCTAATTTCACCATCAACACGGATTAACACGAAGTTTTCAGACCAAACAAAGTACCGCAAAATGCATTGACGTGATGAAAGGACTGCTGCAATGTGTCCTTTCAAAGTCAGGGGCGTTCCTTCAGTGATGTAGGGTGAGGACTCGTCAGCAACTCAAAAACAAGACTTCCGGAATATTCAGCGCGAGTCTTAAAAAGTAAAATATAGCTATATGCGGTGGAATCTTTGTGAAATACGCTCAGTAGAAGTCATTTGAAGCCATTTTACAAATTATGGACACAACTTGTCCGGGGGCGTCGGTTGTCCTTTAAACATATCTCCATTAATACGAAAATGTCAAAATAGGGGGTCGAAGCCCCAAAGTGATGTTTTGACTTGTGTGTAACTCACATCACTCCGATTCTGATTTCACACTTGACACGTTCATATCTGTGTTCCATTGAGTGCTCGTGTCTACTGTTTATTCTTCTTCTTTTGGCTTTTCCCTTCAGGGGTCGCCACAGCGAATCAGTGGCCTCAATCTAACCCGGTTTTGTGCATCCTCATCTCTCACACCAGCTCCCTTCATGTCCTCTATGGCAACATTCATAAATCTCCTCTTTGGTCTTCCCCTCGGTCTCCTGCCTGGCAGTTCAAGGCTCAGCATCCTTCCGAAATAGTCACTCTCTCTCCTCTGGACATGTCCAAACCATCTCAGTCTGGCCTCTCTGACTTTCTCTCCAAAGTCTCTAATATGAGTTATCCTCTAATGTACTCATTCCTGATCCTATCTAACCTGGTCACTCAACACCTCAACATCTTCAGCTCTGCTACCTCCAGCTCTGCTTCCTGTCTTCTCTTCGTGTCAGCTGTTTTTATTTTCTAATTTTGCAAGCTCAAAATCAAAGTGAAATAAATATCTCACCCTGAAGAAAGCCTGTTTCTTCACCTCCTCTGCATCCTTCTCACCGGAGCCCAATCTCCTCTCTGGGTTCCTCCTTAACAGCTGTTCATGTTTCAGACATCCACAGAGACGGCATAAGGTGTCATGAGTGTGAGTGGATTTGGACACATTTATTAATTTGTGTGTGTGAGGGGGGGGGCTTCCTCACCCGTCTCATGATACCAATAGCTTCGGTTGAGAGGAATCGCGGGTAGCGGACTTCGTCATTGACAATGCTGTCAAACACCTCCTCTTCATCGTCTCCTGGGAACGGTGACTATAAAAAAACAGTGGAATGAGTTGGTTTGTATCATGACATCATGTAGGGAAAAAAAAAGGTTAAAAAATAAAGTGCGAGTGAAAATGTGATTCTCACCTCTCCCACCAACATCTCATAAATGAGGACCCCCAGGCCCCACCAATCTACTGCCCTGGTATAGGAGGTATCGGTAAGGACCTCAGGAGCTAAAAACTCTGGTGTCCCACAGAACGTGCTGGTGCGGTCCCCGTAACCCATGCCTAGGTGACAGAATGAAGCATCATGGAACTGTAATCCATATTCCCCCTCCCCCCATCTGCCGGGAATAAATCAATATTCACCTTCTTTACACAACCCAAAGTCAGCAATCTTTACGTAGCCGTCTGTGTCCAGCAGCAGGTTGTCCAGCTTCAAATCTCTACAACAGAACAAGCTTGCTGAATATCAGAATATTGTTGTTGTCATTCCAAAAAATGAAGTAAAATTTTATTATCTAATCAGTGCAAATCCAGTGCAATCCCAGTTTCTAATTTATCACGCTGAGTGAAACGCTTTTGGCAGAACATCGAATGTATTCAATTGCTTGAATCGGCATAAAAAAAAAACAAGAGCCAGATGAAGGCAGCATCAAATGACATTTAAACATCCTTACTTTGGATTGGATTGGATCGGATATGCCTTTATTAGTCTCACAGTGGAGAAATTTATTGGCTTTTCACTTTGTACCAAAGCAATGAAAAATGGCAGAGCTCGTGTTTTTACAGCATATCATCACATTTCTCACTATTTAAATTTGCTGTAGCATGTGCCATCGTTGTTCATTTCCCATAAAGAAAAAAATATTGAGCTTCCATCATGACTCTACATATGTTGATGTTTCATTGCAACTAAACAGTAAATGTTATTACCAATCTTCTGCTTTACACAAAACATTATCAATTTGTTTTAGTATTTTCTATCATTAATGTACAAATTGTAAAACAAAGCTAAAATAGCTGGCTACCTAGCTAGCTAGCTATTTGATGTATATTAGCTATCTAGCTAGCAGATAGCTAGGTATCTATCTTGTTATATATTAGCTATCTATCTAGCTCTCTATTCGCTAGCTAGCTAATGATAGCTACATAGCTATCATTCTATTAGCTAGCTAGCTAGCTTTCTATTAGCTAGCTAGCTAGCTTTCTATTAGATAGCTAGCTTTCTATTAGCTAGCTAGCTAGCTTTCTATCTATTCAACGTATCCGGGTTGAGTGAACGCTGGGGCGTGTGGCTGCTGCTGCTCACCCACAGAAAAAAAACTTATCATGTGACTGTAAAGTGACCTTGAGAGTTTTGAAAGGTGCTTATAAACGAAATGTATTATTATTATTATTATGACTGTATGAGTCTTTTTTTGTTCCACTCACCTGTACACAATCTTATGATCATGCAAAAACTGAAGTCCAAGAACCACACAAGCAGCATAAAACCTAAAAATTCAATAAAAGTATGTATGATTAGTTTCAAGCACTTTGGGCTTTGGGGGGATATGGTGGAATCCTCAGTACAGTGGTGCTTTGAGAAATGTAGCCACAAGGGGGCACAAGCCAGTGTCTTATTGTGCCGGTCCGAAGCCCGGATAAATACAGAGGGTTGTGTCAGGAAGGGCATCCGACGTAAATTTTTTTGCCAAAAGCGAATCAAACCTCTGAATCCCATACCGGATCGGTCGAGGCCCGGGTTAGCAACAGCCGCCATTGGTACTGTTGACCTTCAGGGTGCCAGTGGAAAATGGACTACTGTTGGTCGAAGAAGGAGAGGAGGGAGGTGTGCCCGGAGGAAAAGAGAGAAATGGAACGCCAAGAACTAAGAGTAGAAACTTTGAATGTAGGAACAATGACAGGTAAAGGTAGAGATCTAGTTGACATGATGCAGAGAAGGAAGGTAGACATAGTGTGTGTCCAGGAGACCAGGTGGAAAGGGAGCAAGGCTAGAAGCTTAGGGTCAGGATTTAAGTTGTTCTTTTATGGTGAAGACAGAAAGAGAAATGGAGTTGGGGTTATCTTAAAAGAGGAGTCTCTTAGGAATGTCTTAGAAGTAAAAAGAGTATCAGACACAATGATGAGTCTGAAGCTAGAAATTGAAGGCATCACAATGTTGTTTGTGGGTATGCCCCACAAGTAGGATGTGAGCTGACGGAGAAGGAGAAATTTTGGTTGGACTTTGATGAAGTCATACAGAACATCCCGAGAAGTGAGAGGGTTGTAATTGGTGGAGACTTCAATGGACATGTTGGCGCAGGAAACAAAGATGATGAGGAGGTGATGGGCAGGTTTAGACTCCAGATGAGGAACGCTGAAGGACGGATGGTGGTTGACTTTGCTAAGAGAATGGAAATGGTTATTGTGTACTTTCTTGCAGAAGAGAGAGGAACATAGGGTGACGTATAAGAGTGGGGGCAGAAGTACACAGGTAGACTATATTTTGTGTCAACGGCGCCATCTAAAGGAAATCAGTTACTGCAAAGTAGTGGTTGGTGAGAGTGTAGCCAGACAGCATAGGTTGGTGGTGTGTAGGATGATGCTGGCAGTGAGGAAGATGAAGAAACCAAAGCCTGAAGTGAGGACAAAATGGTGGAAGTTGAAAAAGAAGAGTGTTGCATAACATTTAGGAAGGAGGTAAGACAAGCACTGGGTGGGCAAGAGGTCCTTCCAGATGACTGGCAAACTACAGCGAACATAATCAGAGACACAGGTCGGAAAGTACTTGGTGTATCGAGTGGGAGAAAGGTAGATAAGGCGACTTGGTGGTGGAACGGGAAGGTGCAGGAGTGTATACAGAGAAAGAGGTTAGCAAAGAAGAAGTGGGACAGTGAGAGGACGGGCGAGAGTAGACAGCAGTACAAGGAGATGCAGCGCATGGTTAAAGTAAAGGTGGCAAGGGCCAAACAAGAAGCCTATGATGACTTGTATGCTCGGCTGGACAGCAAAGAAGGCGAGACTGATCTTTACAGGCTGGCGAAACAGAGAGACAAAGATGGTAAGGACCTGCAGCAGGTTCGGGTGATTAAGGATAGAGATGGCAATGTATTAACAGGTGCCAGTAGTGTGATGGTAAGATGGAAAGAGTACTTTGAAAAATTGATGAATGAGGAAAATGAGAAAGAACAAAGAGTAGAAGACGTGACTGTTGTGGACCAAGACGTAGCAAGCATTAGCAAGGATGAAGTGAGGAGGGCGCTGAAGAGGATGAAGGGGGGAAGGGCACTCGGGCCTGATGATTTACCAATCGTGGTATGGAAGTGTCTTGGAGAGGTGGCGGTGGTGTTCTTGACTGGGTTATTCAACAAGATCTTAGATCAGGGGTGTCCAAAGTCGGTCCTCGAGGGCCGCCATCCTGCCTGTTTTCCAGCTCTCCCAGGAGCAACGCACCTGATTGAAATCATCAGGACCGTTTTGATGCTGCTTCAGATCTGGCCGATGAGCTGATCATTTGAATCAGGTGTGTTGCTCCTGGGAGAGCTGGAAAACAGGCAGGACAGCGGCCCTCGAGGACCGACTTTGGACACACCTGTCTTAGATGGTGAACAGATGCCTGAAGAATGGAGACGAAGTGTACTCGTGCCCATTTTTAAGAACAAAGGAGATGTGCAGAGTTGTACTAACTACAGAGGAATAAAGTTGATGAGCCATACAATGAAACTCTGAGAAAGAGTAGTTGAAGCAAATCTAACAGCAGAAGTGAACATTTGTGAGCAGCAGTATGGCTTCATGCCAAAAAAAGAGTACGACAGATGCAGTGTTTGCTTTAAGAATGCTGATAGAGAAGTACAGAGAAGGTCAGAAGGAATTGCATTGTGTCTTTGTAGATCTGGAGAAAGCGTACGACAGGGTGCCCAGAGAAGAGCTGTGGTATTGCATGAGGAAGTCTGGAGTAACAGAAAAGTATGTCAGAGGGGTGCAAGACATGTATCATGACTGTAAGACAGTTGTGAGGTGTGCTGTCGGTGTGACTGAGGAATTCAAGGTGGAGGTGGGACTCCACCAGGGGTCAGCTCTGAGCCCCTTCTTGTTTGCTGTGGTGATGGACAGGCTGACAGACGATGTTAGAAAAGAATCTCCTTGGACCATGATGTTTGCAGATGACATTGTGATCTGTAGCGAGAATGGGGAGCAGGTGGTGGAGAAACTAGAGATGTGGAGATATGCCCTGGAAAGGAGAGGAATGAAGATCAGTCGCAGCAAGACGGAATATATGTGTGTGAATGAGAGGGATCCAAGTGCAAGAGTGATGCTACAGGGGGAAGAGATGAAGAAGGTGGATGATTTTAAGTACTTGGGGTCAACTGTCCAGAGCAATGGAGAGTGTGGAAAAGAGGTGAAGAAGCGTGTCCAGGCAGTCTGGAGCGGCTGGAGAAAAATGTCAGGTGTGATGTGTGATAGAAGGGTTTCAGCTAGGATGAAAGGAAAAGTGTATAAAACGGTGGTCAGACCAGCCATGATGTTTGGACTGGAGACAGTGCCACTGAAGAAAAGACAGGAAGCAGAGCTGGAGGTAGCAGAGCTGAAGATGTTGAGGTTTTCTCTGGGAGTGACCAGGTTGGATAGGATCAGGAATGAGTACATGAGAAGGGCAACTCATATTAGAGGCTTTGGAGAGAAAGTCAGAGAGGCCAGACTGAGATGGTTTGGACATGTCCAGAGGAGAGAGAGTGACTATATCGGCAGAAGGATGCTGAGCCTTGAACTGCCAGGCAGGAGATCAAGAGGAAGATCGAAGAGGAGGTTTATGGATGTGGTCAAAGAGAACATGAAGGTAGCTGGTGTGAGAGAAGAGAATGCACAAAACCGGGTTAGATGGAGGACATTGATTCGCTGTGGCGAGCCCTGAAGGGAAAAGCCGAAAGGAAAAGGAGTGGTGCTTTGAGATACAAATTTGTAACTCAAAACATTGATCTCAAATCAGTTTTCCCTGTTGAAATGTATTTTTTGAGAGAAAAAAATAGTCCATATAATTGTCCTTCATATAACACAAGGAATTCTAACCATTAAATAGAGTCAATGTCATGTTTCCTTTTGTATAACTTTGACAGGCAGTAAATGATTGTGATGAGTGGCAATATTTAGTTACGTACACAGCTCGTGGCTCGGTGAAAACGTCGGTGTGGATGTGCATCATCAAGTCACCTCCCGCCGTGTACTCCATGACAAAACACACATGCTCTGGAGTCTGGAAGCATGCAAACAGGTTGACCAGGAATGGGTGCTGTGACATGTTGACCGCCTCGAAGATGCGCTTCTCACACATCAGGCTGGATCAGGAATCGTGAGGAAAATAAAAGGGAGGGAAAGAGAGAGAAAATATGACACAATACCGACTTCTAAATGGCACGAATGACAATTATTTTTCTCGGGAGTGCCTAACAGTGGAAATCTTTTATCTATGTGAATTGAATAACAAATAATAAGGCTACTACAATACTGTTAAGTGCTTAACTCATTCACTGCCAGACGATGTGCCAAGATGTGTCCACTCCAGTGCCAGGGTTTTGTAATATTCCCTCAAATTGCAGGACCCACAGAATATTGAGTTTTAGCACTACATAAATATTCAATTGAACGTAAGAAGCATTAGACTTTCTTCTTTCATCACAAAAAAAGAGTTAATTCCTAAATTATATGGGTCTGGAGCTATCCGAGCTTCAAATGGGGGCGCTGCACAAAATACAATAGAATACATACATATTGATTTATATAGCGCTGTAACAACAGCTGAAGCTGTCACAAAGGGTAATCCCCCCCCCCACGCAAGAATAACCAAAACAAATTTGGGAATGGCGCTCCACGTCATGCTTTTCAATTACCGAATAAATTCGGTAATGGCAGTGAATGAGTTAATACATAATAGGTTGACAAAAATATGAGTGCCATCCAAAATTGGGCAATATTGGATTAAGCAAGGACGCGTTCAACACACCTTTCAACTTCATCGCGTGCGATAATATCGCCTTTCTTCAAAGCTTTAATGGCAAACATGGTGCCCGTCTTTTTGTATTCCGACAACAGCACCTGGAAACCAGATGTATAAAATGTTTAATCCAACGCTTGTTGACAGTTGAGGCCCTCAAATTAGACATACCTTCCCAAAATGGCCTCGTCCCAACACGGCTATCAGCCTGAAGTCTTGGAGTGACAGAGGGCCTTTCCTCTGCTTACTGCTGACATAATGGATGGTTTGACAAGATGCTCATTTATATTCATTGCCAGAAATAACGCACAGAAATACATGTACATCGGGTGCTTCGTTACATGCCATGAGTACGTATACACTGGATCGTGGAGGTTTGTGCAGCAAATGAAGTAACCCGTCGGTGTATGTTACAAATGGCATGAGGTGGATGATGCATTCCGGCATGCAAAAGCCTGCAAAGTACCTGATGGCAGGGGTTCGGAGAGGGCACTCAGGGGTGATATCTGGAGGGGTAAAGGGCTCGATAATTGGCAGTCGGTCCTGGCAGGAAAACACGAGAGGGATGAAGGAGAAGATGACACGGGCGCACATAAAAACAATGTTGTGGTGTGCGACACACAAACACGGGCAGTTTTTCAGGGCATGAAGTAATTGTTAAAAAAAAAAAAATCAAAAACGTTTTGAACAATCTATCATATGACAGTCACACGTATGGACAACGAATAGTCTGTAATCAACATGCATGTTTTGGGGATGTAGGAGGCTAACCCACATGAGCATGGGGAGAACATGTATTGTATACTGTATGTATGTACATACATACATGTTTATGTTCATGTCATGTTTGTTTGTTAAGTAATTATGAGTGCCTTGCATGCTGGGTCCGAGAGGACAGTAATTTCATCTGTGCTGTATGTCATGCATATTAGCATATTTGACAATAAAGCTGACTTTGACTTTTGTACATATGTACATAGTGTACATATGTATGTACACTCATGTATTTTGTTTTTCTACTTTCATTCCTTTCATCACGTTGCTGCTGTGAAATGTAAATTTCTCCACTGTGAGACTAATAAAGGCAAATCCAATCCATGCAAACTCCACACAAGAGGACCCGATCTGATGTTTGCTACAACCATGGTGGTTAGCAAGTCACAGTGCCAGCGTTGTGGGTGTACATACAGACAGACAGACAGACAAGAAAAAAACAAAACCCGAACAAATTCAGGAATGACACTCTACGTCATATTTTCAATTCCACAATAAATTTGTGAATGGCAGTGAATGAGTTAATGTAAGTGGATTGAAATCTTCATTATTGTGTGAACCTAAGCACGTGCGCACACGCCCGCACACACACACACACACACACACACACACACACACACACACACACACACACACACACACACACACACACACACACACACACACACACACACACACACACACACACACGACTCCCACACAGCTCTCTCACCGGTGTGTGCATGTCCGCATCTCGTTTGTAATCGCCCCTTATCGGCGAGTCGCTATCCAGACTTAGCTTCTCCATGGAGATCTCCCTGAAAGCGTCAAACGAGGCACAAGGGAGAGCGATGCGCGGCATGTCAGCATCAGGAGACGCACACATGAACAGAAAGAAGACAAATGGGAGGTTTGACGTGGGGGGGCAGATGTTTCCAATGGAAAAAAATAGGGTTCGAGGGTTTCTGATGGATACATGATGTAGATGAGTGGCAGGCAGGCGCCAGTGCTGTGTGTCTCACCCAGAATTAAGCGGCAGGTTGTGTGCACTGGGACTGTAAGTTCCAGAGTTGTTGACAGTGGGAATGGCATTTCGGAGAAGTCTCACCCACGTCCCGATGTCGACGTTCATTTGACGAGCTCGAAGGAACGCCTTCCCTGGATATATAGACAAAGTACAAACCTCATTAATGAAGGCTCTTTCGAGTATCTGCAGGAATTTGGGAACTTGACTTTTAAAATAAAATTGGTAGATGTTGCACAAATGCACAGTGACACTGCATCAACTGTTGCGGCTTGGAATTGAAGCGGATTTACGTGGGACAGGAGATGTGAGAATCTCTTTTCGTCAATGGATGTTACAGGTTTGTGTTTGCTTTCAACATTTAACTTGTAGCAGACGTGCACATTTTACCATGACATCCCTATCCACTGGCGAAAAGGATGCTGTGATCCTCCCCTCTTTCATTTAGAACTGCTTCATGCAACAAAGAGGGTGCAGAAAGCGCTTAAGATTGAATGCCTGTGTCTTTTGTATTGTGTCACATTATTTGTTAGTTTTTGTTGTTGTTTTGTCTTCAAGATGGCGACACGAGAGTGGCTACCTTTCCAGCAGCTCCTGTGTTTTGTTTTTCTACTTCTTCCTTACCTTTCCTCTTACTTTCATCACTTTGCTGCTGTAAAATGTTACGTTTTCCCACTGTATGACTAATAAGGGTTAATCCAATCAGATCTCTTTCAAGACTATATGACAGTCGTTCTGATCAAATTAATTCCATTCTAAAAAAAAGCATTTGGATTTTTGTTTTATTTTAATGGACGCCAGAAGTAGTGATTAACACGTTTGCCTAAGACAACACATAATCACATTGTTAATTGCAATCTCTGTCGCAGTGACAATCATTACAAAACAGGCGCAATATTTTACACAAATCTTGTGTCAGACCCATTTTGATTATGCACGTGTAGCTAATGAAGCGTCCTCTGGGTGCCATGCCATCTTGAAGTCAAAACAACAACAACAAACAAACAACAAAAATATAAATAAAAAAAGAATATGACAACACAAAGACACAGATCTTAAGGACTTTCTGCACCCTCTTTGTTGTATGAAGTAGTTCTAGACCAAGGATGTCAAACTCATTTTTTGCAACGGGCCACATTGTAGTTACAACTTCCTCTTGGGGGCCGTTATGAATTTGGAGAAGTCATTAGAATTTTTAATCCCCTTCACATATTACATATAGAGCACACAACAAATTAATGAATAACTAGCTTTCAAATTTGAAGACAAAAATAATGACTGTTATTATGGTTTACATGGAATAATTTGAAATTTTGATTTTTGAAAAGTTTGATTTGCTTGCGCGGGCCAAATAAAATGATGTGGCGGGTCCTTAGCTTTGACACCTGCGTTCGAGACGAAAGAGGAGAGCTCAAAGTGTCCTTTTCACCAGTGGATAAGGAATGTCCATCGTGAAATGTGCACGTCTGCTACAAGCTAAATCCGATCCGCTGCATTAAACAAAAACACCGTCAATGAAAATTGATAACCACTAGAGGTTGCTATTAGCTAAATTGAATTGATTGCTGAATGATGAGCGTGTGGGGGACAGTGCAGAATGGATTCAATTCAAAGAGATGGCGATGTTCTCACCTTGCTGCTTTGAGAAGATCTTCTTTTGCCTTTGTAGGCGAGGGACTCTCTCAATAACTGGATTGAAGAATGTCACCTGGAAAGCAAGCGGAGACTGGCTTCATTTGTCATTACAGTAATCCCTCCTTTATCGCGGTTCTTGGGGACCAAGACCACCTGCGATAGTCAAAAATCTGCAAAGTAAAGTTTGGCACACCACCCCCACCCACTATCACGCCCCCACCGACCTCCCCGATGAATTTGTGTGCAATCGTTTATGAGTAACAGCATGATTAAAATTTGTCAACAGTATTTATACTTTTTATATGTGATACAAGGATTATAGCAGTAGACACATTTACTTAAATGTTTAATGATAAAACGTCATACAGTAAAGTCATTAACGTTCTTCAGCATTTACGCAGCTGTGACAGTGTAGACTGCATTAGCACCCAGCGATCTGCTGGCCAGCTGCTTTGCTCTTCTCACAGCCAATGCGTTTATGTTGAGAGACAAGTGCTGCTTTCTTTCCGAGACATGTGACCCTTCCCCCAGCCACACAAACACATTCACACACACTAAATGGCCAAATAAACACACCACTGATCTAGGCAACCACTTGATTAGACTGACCAAAGAGTAACCCACATGATAAGACGGGAAGGTGGGGTGCTGGGCGGGGCTGAGAAGATGCACAGCCAATCCACATGGCTGTAAATCATGGGATATCATGCTGTCAATCAAGCTACAGCCATGTATACAATACCTCTGAATCATTCATCATTTTTTTCTGACCTTTTTTTTCCTGGAAAAAAACATTCTGCAATATCAACTACAACAATCAAACTGAGAAGTAGCAAGGAGCAAGGAATAACTGTATTTTGATGACTCACACGACATGTCATTTGTTAATCATTCAAATTCGGCAGGTTCATTTCTAACAAACACCCCACTGTCTGGTGTGTACAATTTTAGAAGACATTTTATTTGTACTTCACAGGAACGTTTCGGTTGCAGTGCATTTATCATGAATGTGTTTGTACCTCAGCTAACAGCAGGCCCTGAGGCTCCAGCTCCAGCTGAACTCTGTGCTTCTGGTTGTCCAGGAATTCTTCCAGCTTCAGGTATTTCACAGCACATAGTGAGCGATAGTCCTTCCAGTACACCGCAATCTCCATCTCCCTCGACTATAACATGTAGGGAAAATACATGCAGTTTTTATTCAATAAACATGATAACTTGGGCCTAAACTTGGAATGTGCCGACTTTAGCTTGTATTAAAATAGCCCAACTTTATGCTGATCTCATTTTTTAAAACATCATTACAATGTAAGGCAACAATAAAGACATTAAATTATCCTAATCTGCAGATCTTTTTGCTGATTTTTCTCTCTGTAATAAAGTTAAATACAGTAAAGTCTCGTTATATCGATATTCAAGGGAGTCCGAAAAAATATCGCTATAACCGGGACTATCGATATATCCGACCCTGTTTACATGTAATTTTCTCCGTGCGTGTATAGAAATAGTATCGATATAACCGGGACTATCGACATATCCGATATCGATATAACGAGACTTTACTGTATGAAAAAAAACCAAAGTACAGTAAACATCGATTAAACATGACCTGCCTGTAATTCATATCTTTGTTGCAGTAAGTTTAAAAACAAAACATTTATTTATTAATTGTTTTTTTTTCAGTCTCCAATAATAAATGTGTTTAAATATGCTGAAGTATAAATTGGAAATTGACTGACCCTCTCCAGTTCCACAGTGAAGGTCTGGTCCCACGCTTGCTCCCCGACAGTCTTCCAAGCTGTCTGTCCCACCACTGTGTTATCCAGCTTGAGAACGGCACTCACCTCGGCTGCACGTAGACATAGAGTGTATTTAGTATACAGGCTACACCAAAAGCTGACGCGGCCAAGCATTCGGCACATTTCATATATTCAGAATTGTAATTTTTTGGGGGGTCTCTTGATTTATGCTATTGAGTTTAAGATCCCACAAAACCTGGAAGACTCAAAAAAAACTTCATGTCAATCTGTTGGATATATTGCGCCTTTAAAAATAAAATATTTATCTATTTATGTATTTATTTATTTATCCACATATTTATGTATGTATTTATCTTTATTCATTTATTCATGTATTTATTTATTGATTGATTGATTAATTAATTTATTTATTTATATATTTATTTATTCATCATTTATTCATTCATTCATCATTCATTCATTCGTTTATCCATGTATGTATGTATGTATGTATGTATGTATGTATGTATGTATTTGTTTATTTATTTTTTTATGTGATCAAAGTGGCTGTGTAAAGAAAAGGTGTCGAGTAATTTCTCATGTCAGAACTCTGACACCTAATTTGAGGATTTCCCATCTTGCGATCATAGACTCAATCTTAAAGTTGCCCACTTGCAACATCTGATAGGAGTGAATTTAATGCCTTTTGGCGTGTGCTTCCATTCGATGTGTAGGTAGAAGGCTATTTTTTTCATTCATTATATTATCACATTTGAGAGAGAGAGAGAGAGAGAGAGAGAGAGAGAGAGAGAGAGAGAGACAGAGAGAGAGAGAGAGAGAGAGAGAGAGACAGAGACAGAGAGAGAGAGAGAGAGAGAGAGAGAGAGAGAGAGAGAGAGAGAGAGATTAAAATACCTATTGTGACATTTTGGATTGGGGGCGTGCTTTGAAAATTTCGATTTATATGTATGTTGCCTTAACAAAGTTCAGAAATCACATCGCCAAGAGATACAAAGTTACTTTTATATTGTACTTACAAGAGAGCTCCTCTGTCTTACTCGGCGTCTTTCCGCTGACTGAACCACTCCGGCCGTACAGTCCCTTGTTGGCTCTCATGAAGGACCGTGTATCTCCAGGGCTGTAACAGGGTAACATGACAGCGGTTCCCTTGTTGCGCCCTGGGACCAACTCCAACAACCCAACGCATCCAAGTAGCTGCACCTGCAAGGTTCCTGCACACACAATTGAATCAATTTCAAAATAAAATCTCGTGACTTGTGGGTGGTAGTGAATCTTGTTTCTGGTCTCATACCTGTGAGAGGCGACGGTTTGTTGAGAGTGCTGTACTGGTTGTGTATGTAGGGAGCGCCATGGCGAGAGCTGAAGGCCGGTGAAGAAGACAGCACCATCTCCTCTTTGATGACGTTGGCCTTGGGGTGGTCCTCAGGCAGTTCGGCCAGACGGTGATCAAGAGAATCCCTCAGCAGGTCCAAGCGCTGAGAGGCCTCGCTCAATCGAGACTGTGCCTGTGTACAGAATAGATGCACGGCAAAATGTTAACTCATACACTGCCATCCATCCATTATTCGTACCGCTTATTCCTCATTAGGGTCGCGGGGGGTGCTGGAGCCTATCCCAGCTCTCTTCGGGCACGAGGTGGGGGACACCCTGAATTGGTTGCCAGTCAATCGCAGGGCACACATAGACAAACAACAATCACTCTCACACTCACACCTCGGGACAATTTGGAGTGTTCAGTCTCCCTGCCATGCATGTTTTTGGAATGTGGGAGGAAAGCAGAGGACCCGGAGAAAACCCACGCGGGCCCGGGGAGAACATGCAAACTCCACACAGGGAGGCCGGAGCGGCTCTGTGAAGCCGGCGTGCTAACCACTCGACTACCGGGCCGCCCATTCATTGCCATTTCCGAATTTATTCGGGAATTGAACATATGACGTGGGGCGCAATTCCCGAATTCGTTTGGGTTTTGGTTTTTCTTGTGGTGGGCGCGGGGGGGGGGGTGATAAAGCGCTAGTCAGACCTCCGGCAATGTTTTTCCCTCCCACGAGGGGGTAGCATTTGCCTTTTGTACAGCCACCCTCATTTCAAGCTCAGATAACTCCAGAATCAACTTAGGAATTAACTCTTTTTTTTCTGATGAAAGAAGAGAGTGTAATGTTTCTTGCACTGCATTGAATGTTTATGTAGTCCTAAAACTCAATATTCTGTGGGTCCTGCAATTTGAGGGAAAATGACAAAAACCCTGGCACTGGAGTGGACACATTTTTGCACATCGTCCACGAGTGAATGAGTTAAGAACCACCGTACCACATATTGGTGGGAATGTTCTCCTTTTATCTAATCGGTCAAAACAATTACACCATAGTCATCATTAATCAACTATTAACGCACAAGCAAAGTCAATGTGTCTGAAAGTCAGTTACACTTGAAAAAATAGAACAATCGGTAACTGAAAGGTGCCTTAACTCTGCTTTTAGAAACACAAAGGCATCAATTACCTCTGAAAGAGCTTTTTTGTCATGAACCTTGCTGGCCCCGAGGAGCCTCAGCACATTTTTGGCCCCCTCAGCAACAGCATGTTCCACCCTGTAGTGATGCCTCAGCTCTTCGATGCGAAGCTCCACCCCACACATGTCGTGGTTACCTACAGTGACATCAGAGATATCTTGTTACATCCTCTCATCAAAGTTCATGCTGAGGCAAAAAGCATCCTGGTTTGCTTGTTTGGTCATAGTTTTAATGAGAAGCATTCACCCGGAGGTATGCTAAGCGGTGATAAAATCAAGTACAAGTGTCAAAGACAAGGAAGAGATCGATGAAAAGGTTTCTTCAGCAGTCATCTGTACTTTTTTGAAGGTGTCGGACGTTTCGGTCTTCATCCAAAAAGCTTCGTCAGCAAACTAACTTTTGCTGGTAGCTCTGGCACTACACATATATCTCTAATGTCCAGAGGTGGCGGTGCCAGACCTCTGCTTTGATAGGTCCCTGCTTTAAGGTTGGGGGGAGCAGAGGACTATTCCCTGAAGCTAATCTATTTGCTATTTGCTTTATAAGCTAGTATCTATTTCTATGTTAACCATGTATTTATTTATATATTTTACTCCATCTATCCATCCATATTTATTTTACTATTTATTTTTTCCATCTATCATATTATTCTATTATGTATTTAGTTATTACACTATTTACAGTAAAGTCTCGTTATATCGATATTCAAGGGAGTCCGAAAAAATATGGATATAACCGGGACTATCGATATATCCGACCCTGTTTGCATGTAATTTTCTCCGCACGTGCATAGAAATAGTATCGATATAACTGGGACTATCGATATATCCGATATCGATATAACGAGACTTTACTGTATTTAGTTATTTTACCATTTATTTAATCATTTTACCATTTATTTATTTATTATTGTACTATGTATTTATTTATCTATTTTACCATTTATTCATTTATCTATTTTACCATTTATTTTATTCTTGTATTTATCACTTCAAGATGGCGCCTCGAGAGTAGCTGTCTTTCCAGCAGCTCCTGTATGTTGTTTTTCTACTTCTTTCTTTCATTTCCACTTCCTTTCATAACTTTGCTGCTGTGTTACTTCCGGGTAGAGTGAACGCTGGCGCGAATGACTGCCGCTGCTCACCCCCACACAAAAAAAGTTCTTATCCCGTGACTGTAAAGTGTCCTTGAGAGTTTTGAAAGGCGTTTAGAAATTAAATGTATTATTATTATTATCTGATTATGTCTTTTGTCATGACTGATTATGTTCCATGACTGGCCATGATTTCCCCCATTCGCCCTAGTATCACCTCATCAGCGATCAATCTATTAACAGCATATTTGTCATCCTCCATAACGTTCACATCTTTCAAGGGATATTTTTCTCTTGTAGGCCAGATTTTAATAATATACAGTCAAACATCGGTTTTCGAACTTCTCGGTTTTCAAATGAATATTCCAGGATTTTATGCCGATATATGACAGAAATTCAGTTCTTAACCAAACTGAGCGCACCTGAATGCGCCACTTGACTACCCTCCACTTCCTTATACATAATTCCCTTATAGGTCATCTTGTGTCGTGCCTTCCTTATTGTGACCGACGCATTTGTTTTGTTGAATTAAGTTGTTTTTTTTTTTTTAACGAAAAAGCAGATGCGTTTGTCTGAGATCTCCGCAAATTGGATTTATTTTCGTGTGGCTTTCCATTTTGAGTGGACGTTGTTTGTATTGTTCAATCACGACTTGTTATCATTGTGTAGCGTTACATTGGGACCAGACATTTTAAAGGCAGCCATGTTTGGTGTGATGCTTCACCGTGTCGCGTCCATTCTTACCAGACGGATTTGTATTGTTCAATAATTTTTTTTGAATGAAGCAGATTCGTTTGGTGAGAACGTTGTAATATTTTTGCATCGTGGAACAGCCCCTAACCACTGCACCATAGAAAGCAAACGAAAATGGGAAAAGTGATGAAGAAAAGAGGAAAATAGCAGCATGCAAAACTAAAGAATTAAGAACGATTTAAACTTGAAATGCGAGTCAGGTGTGCATGTGTTTTTGTTCGTTAGGGAGTTTGGGATGCCTAAATCAACCATCAGCTGCATCCTAAAAAAGAATGACAATAGAAAGTCAGTGATGGGGCTAAAGGATATCCCATGTTTAGCAAACAAAGGCCACAAATATATGAAGCGGAGAAACTTTTGCTTATTTTCATCAATGAGAAGCAGGCAGGCAGAAGACAGTCTGAGCGGAGATACGATTTGCGTGAAAAAAAATGCAGAAAGATTTGGGGAAAAAAAAAGATCCTCGTATTGGTCCTGAGGAGTATGATTTTAAAGCAGGGGGGGGCAAATGTTTTGACTCGCGGGCCACAATGGGTTCTAAAATTTGACAGAGGGGTCAGGCCAGGAGCATTTGGAGGGAGTGTTTGGACCGGATATACTACAGCATTAAATGTAGTGTGTGCAAACCTTATAGCACAGTGAGAATACTACAACCCAATTTATTAACTGTCTTTCAAATGTGAAAAATAGCCATTATCAGTTAATAAATTTGTCTCAAGGAATATGCAAGTGATGGCATTTACATACTATTTTGCAGATACTGGGAGGAAGAAATGTAAATAGATTAAAATAACATATGCACTGTGATTTATCAAGATTGTGTCTGTTTTTAATAAGTTTTAATCAAAGGTGCAAAGTTAAAGAAATCAACATTTATTGAAAAATGGAATCATGGAACATTCAAAACATATTATTACACAACAAAATACTCAAGCTCAATAATATCTACTTGTGTTAAACTCCGCAAAATCATGTATGGATTGTCCTGACCGCGCGCTCTGCAAACTCGCCACGGACACCCTCGCCTTCACGCGCAACCAGTACATGTGTATCGTTACCAAGCACACAGACACATGGGCTGCATTAAATATCCTACCTGCAGCTGAAATTTGCATACTCTGCAAGGCAGCCAATCAGAAGCCTGCTTTTTTTCTTCCGGACTTTCCCTAGCGTTACAAGGTCGTGCATTTGCACATAATTTTCCAAAGTCGATGCACAGAACCTCAGCCCCAGAAGAAAGATTCAAAAGAAGCTAATACAATTTATGACGCTACAACACGTAAACGTACATTATACCGTGACTGTAAAGTGTACTTGAGAGCTTTGAAAGCCGCTTAGTCGCTTGTAGCAGACTACGCAACACAAACATTGCATTGCGGACAAAAGACAACTGGAGCAAAATCTACAGCAAGGAATATTTATCATAAATTAAGCAAGGGAGCATTTGTGGTAGGTACATCCTTAATTAAAAAAAAATATACATACTTTGCAAAAATTGTTTTTTTTTTTGCGATTAGTCATCTAATTGTGTTTCAAGTTGTGAATAATGGTCCAGGCAACTTTATGGGTGTTTTTTTGCGATTAGTCGTCTTATTGTGTTATAAGTTGTGAAAAATGGGGCAGGCAACATTATGGTCAGGCAACTTTTCAGCGTTGTCTGCCCTTGTGTCCGCTAACCTTTTGTCATGCGTTTCAGACACTGTTTTACTATAATTTGGACAAGTTCGGCGGGCCGGATTAAAAAGCCTAACGGGCCGTATCTGGCCCGCGGGCCGTAGTTTGCCCATTAGGTTTTTAAGCAATTAGAGGATGGTTTGAAAAGTTAGTGTGCCCTGTTATTGGCGCGCAACTGGCCCAGGATGTACCTCACCTACCACTCAAAGTCAGCTAGGAGAAGGGCCAAACATGTCCCATGACAGAGAGTGAGAGCGACAGAGACAGAAAGAGAAAGAGAGAGACAGAGAGCGAGACAAAGAGAGACAGCGTGAGACAAAGAGAGAAAAATATGTTTTTATGTTTCAATGTTAATGTTTGTTAAAATTGGTATAAAAATACAACATATTAGTTTGTTTTTATAGTATTTTACAAATGACCTGCTCTTTTGTTACATGTGTACAGTTTATGCTGTGAAATAGTTAAAAAATGCTTTTAAAAAGTTGTTTTCTAGACTTGCAACAAAAACATTTTTACATTGATTATATGGGAAGTGCAGATTATGTTTTCAAACAGGTTTCTGGAACGGATTATAGTCGAAGCAATCACTGCGTGAGCAAAAGGAGTCATTTAGACACAGCGGTCATCCTCTTCACAGTGACAGGGCTTCTCAAGACTAGGTAACACGCTTCATGAAGCAGATAAGGGACAATGGGGGGAGTGGAAGAAAAGGAGGTAGAAGACTGAAAGGGATAAGACATACAAGAAGGAGTTATTGACTTTGTTCAGCTGTTGAACGTGGATTTGTGAGCGGTTCAAAATTTCGTACGAGTGATAAGGTTGGGGGGGGCTTCGCGGGTTAACAAGAGCAGTGGGAGT
>NC_142743.1:7090406-7092906 GCF_051943395.1 Hippocampus bargibanti | reverse complement strand
CCTGAGAAAGGTCCAACAGAGGATATACAGTGAAACCTCAGCTTACAAACTTAATTGGTTCCCAGAAAGTGTGTGTAAGGTGAAAAGTTCATCTGCCAAACATTTATTTTCCATTAAAAAAAACATTAAATGAGAATAAGCTGTTTCCAGGTCCCTATAAAACATAATCTTTCGTTAACTTTTCGTATATCAAATCAACAGAAGTTTTTCAACCTTTTGTATTGCCTGAGACCGTTGCTTAGACAATACAGAAACGCCCTTAGCCACACGTAGCAATGGTGGACTTAGCATACTGGTAGTGGGACGCGAAGTCACACAAAGGCACACCTCGTTTGTGTTTTCCAATTAACTCCTTCTTCTGCTCGACCGTAATTTTCTACTGTCTCCTCAGTATTGTTTGTCCTATAAGCGGCCCAGTGGCCCAGTGATTGACCTCACAGTGCAGAGGTTATGGGTTCAACCCCTGCCTCAGCCACTCTGTGTGGTCTCCCCGGGTCTGCATGGGGTTTCTCCCGGTTTTGCGATTTCCTCCCACATTCCAAAACCATGCATGGCAGGTGGATTGAATACTCCAAATTGTCCCAATGTCTGAGTGCAAGCATTGATGCTTGTTTGTCTCTATATACCCTGTGATTGGATGGCAACCAGGTCAGTATGTCCTAGTCCCCGAAGACGGCTGGGATGGGCTCCAGCGGCCCCCGTGACATTAAGTGATGAAAAATGGGTTTGGATAATAAATGAATGAATTAATGTGTGTCCTACTCATACAGTATCATTTAATGTTTGACCTATTCACTTTGTAGGACAGTGTAGTACAAGACTCAGTGTGAGCACAATTAAGATTTGTCTGCCATCTAGTGGTGATTGATGAAATATTAACTTCAAATTATAGTCATCCCTTGTAATGAATGCATAGTTGCAGTTTGGCAGTTGTTTCCGTACAGAACACATTTTGAATTTTTTTCATTGTTTCTTGCAATTTATTTGAGGTTTGTTGTGGAAAAAAAGATCCCAAAAAGGTTTTTGTTTCTTTTGAACAATTAATCACGGGACGACTCAGTGCGGTGGGGAATTTTGGATTTATTGAGTCGATCACTTTCTTCTACCATTTAGCGGAGAAACAATGTTTGTACACAATATCCAGCCATCCAGGTGCCTATCCCAGCTGTCTATGGGGAGTGGGCAGCGTGCACTGCTCACGGTGTAGTTATTATTATTATTATTATTATTATTATTATTATTATTAGTTGTAGTAGTAGTAGTAGTAGTAATAGTAGTATTCGTCATAACAGTGTCGCCTTTTTATCGTTTTTTTCTGGATGCGCACAGATTTATATAGCACGTCTTGTTACAGGTCAATAATTAATGTTATCTTTATTTACACTGAAATATATGGTGTGTTGAATTTACTCAATATTACTTCGTCAACCTGTTACACAAAATAATCTGAATTGAGATACTTTTTTTTAAAGTAGACAATATGTCTACTAGGCAATCAATATTGCACAGCTATGACTCGAACCACTACACAGTTTCTCATTGTTGTGTTTGATATAGTGGCAACTTTAAAACCTTGCTTCACAAGATGGGTAGCCCTGGAAGTAAATAGATCATGGACCTTTCTCCCTTTCTGGATTCCCTATGAAAGAAAAAGCCCAATTTTCTTTAAAAACATTTATAAAAATTATCACATTAAATTTGTCCCATGTCAAATATTTTTTGTTTGTTGAAGTATTTATTTTACACAGTAGGAATAAGGCCAACCATAAGATGCACAAACTGTAAAGCAAATGAACAGAATGTGTTTCCATCAGGCAATCATGATGAATGAATAAATGTTTTAATTGTTCAAGGACATAATCAAGAAATATTGATAGAATTAAAAAAAACGAGTGATATTCATATGAAATGTGGGCATACAGAGAGCAGTGTGAACACAGGAAGTGGTTTTTAGTGTATGTGAAACCAATGTGCAGGAAGTGTGGCCTCGCTTGTCAGGAAACTAATCTCAACAGTCAATACACACGCCAAGCAGATCAGTTACACCCATTGCCATCGTGATTTACCACAATGCTCATGTGCAGCGTTATTAAATATTGATCCAAAGATAGAAAATATCACTACCCCTGTACTTGGTACAAAGTCAACATGTATTATTATATCTGAAAATTATAAGCCTTTGCCCCATTAAGATAACATGGAGGATGGTAAACTGTTTTATCTTAATTGGTCAATACATTTATGAACACGTTTCACCAAGAATGCGTCAATTTGTCAGTAAAGCTATGGATGGAGCTTTATTTTAGACAAGATACTGACATCTCCACATCACACGATTTATTGTTTACCCATTTTAGCTTTTGTTTTTGAACCAAATTAATACTGTATCTGTATATCCAAAAATCCACATCACACCTAAAGGGGGAAAAATAAATAAAATGTAAAAAAGAGGTGTCCTGTGTTAAGTTCAGATATTTGGCAAAAAAATTGGAAGGAAGTA
>NC_142743.1:6392906-6537906 GCF_051943395.1 Hippocampus bargibanti | reverse complement strand
GTTTAATTTCCTATTCTTTCTTTCTGACATTTGTTGAATGACCACTGAGGGTACCCACAGTTAGTGAGTGCTCGCCTGATATGTTTTGACTCATTTTCTCTACCTTCAATGCTAGTTGGTATTAGTTTAGCCCTATGCTGGAGGGTTCTGATAACTCCTAATTTGTGTTGTAAAGGGTGGTTAGAGTCAAACAGTAAGTATTGGTCAGTGTGCGTAGCCTTCCTAAAGACTTCTGTTTTTAGCGCTCTGTCCTCTTTTATAATTACTTTACAATCCAAGAAGGCTAGTTGGTTCTCTTTAATGTCCTCAGGAGTAAATTTAATGTTGATGTCTACAGAGTTGAGGTGATCTGTGAAGGATTGAATTTCTTGTTTTTTAATTATGTGTATCGTCCACATATCTAAACCAGTGTCAAGGTTTTGTCCCCGGGAAGGATGTGAGGGCCTGTTTCTCCATCTCTTCCATGTACAAATTAGCCACTATGGGTGAAACTGGTGAGCCCATAGCACAACCATGAATTTGTTTATAAAATTTCTCCCGAAATTGAAAATACGTAGTATTAAGGCAGATTTCCAAAAATTTGCAGATGTGATTGGATTGGATATGCCTTTATTAGTCTCACAGTGGAGAAATTTACATTTCACAGCAGCAAAGTGATGAAAGGAATGAAAGTAGAAAAACGAAATACATGATCCGCTTTAAGTTTGGTTCTTTCATGCAGAGAAACGTCCGCCTGCAGTCTCGTCCTCACCACTGAGACTGCTGCTGGGGTTGGGACAGATGTAAAGAGAAAAGTCACATCGTATGATGCCAAAGTTTCCTCAGGTATGAGGTTTGATCCTCTCTACAAACCCTGTGGTGTTCTCTACGTGATATTCTGTGTTACCAACCAACGGAGCTAGGATAGTTTTTAAATATTTGGCTACATTGTATGTAGAGGAGTCAATGCTACAAACAATGGGTCTGAGGGGGAACCCTTCTTTATGTATTTTTGGCAGGCCATAGATACATTGCGTGGCCTCTCCCGGGTATAATCTAAAATACATCTGTTTGTCTATATGTTTTCCTTTCTCTAACTTTTGCAGACAGTCTATCATTTCTTTCTTGTATCTATTGGAAGGGTCCCTTTTTAGTTGCTCATAAGTGTTAGAATCACTGAGTAACCTATTTATTTTGTCTTCATGTGTTGAGAAGCACTGTGCATCTGCTCTTGTCTGCTGGCAAAATAGTAATATTTTTGTCTTTTTGTAGCGTAGTTAACGCCTTTCTCTCTTCTAATGTTATGTTGGATGGAGGTAGTTTGGCACTACTGAGAAGGGCTGATATTTTAATGCGTAGATCATCTGCCTCTGCATACGAAAGTTTGTTATTTTTAATAGCCGATTCAGTAGCTGTGATGTAATCTATTGTAGGTATTGTTTTAGGAGTCACTGAGAAATTTAAACCTTTGGATAGGCTACCAAATGAAAAACAAAGTAATGTAGTTTATTCCATACATTGTAAGAATTAAAATTGTAAAGAGCAGTACATTGGGGAGACTCAACAAATTCTCAAAAAAAGACTATTAACATCGCAGGGATAATATAAGTGGGCCTCAATCGGCAGTACATTTGCACCTAAAACCTAGCAACCACTCATTTGACGACAATGAGGTTAAAATCTTAGCGAAAGAACATAGATGGTTTGAAAGGGGGGTAAAAGAAGCGATTCTTATAAAACAACAAAATCCTTCATTAAACCGGTCTGGTGGGGTGAGGTTCAATTTGGATCGTTCATACAATAGCCTGCTTAGGCAAAACAGGTTAGGCAACATTCGTAATGCTGATGAGGTGATACCGGTGGGAGTGGGGGAAATGGGCCAGTCGTTAGTCAGGAATGTAGGAACAATCAGTGGGGCCACAGGGAGTGGTCCTCTGCTCCCCCCAACCTGAGAGTAGGGACCTATCATAGCTGTGTCCGGCGCCGCCATGGCTGGACATTAGGGATATATAAATAGGGCCGATACGACCAGTCAGACTTTAGTTCGCTGACAAAGCCTCTTGGATAGGAGGCGAAACGTCCGAAACCTTCAAATTTGTACAGATGACGGCTGAAGAAACCTTCTCATCGATGGACCACTCCTGTACGACTGAGAGCTTACACAGACGGATTCTTTGTATATACAATGTATGTTGAGGTACCTTGCATAACTAATAAGCCAATATTGCACAACACACATAATTACATATACATAACATAATAAATAACTAATAACATTTTTTTGTAATTACCTGAGTTTACTTTGATGACTTGCACTGAATTAAATCAGCCAGGGATGCATAGTCCGGACAGTAGCTCCTGACAGCCAGCCTCAAGCACATTTCCAAATGTTCATCAGTCATGGTGGAACGGTATTTGGACTTAATGATCTTCATGTAGGAAAAGGCTGACTCACATAAATAAGTGGAGCCGAATAATGCAGTCAAAGAGCTAGCACATTTCCTCATGTTGGGGTACTTTTCCTCTGTGAGTAAGTTCCAGAACTCGTGTTCCTTGACTTCAGCAGTGAGAACACTCACAATCTCAGATGTCTTTCCACATTTGCTGGGTTAAATCCTCAGCCATGGCATAATATCTCCTTATTTTTGAAGTCTCGAAACAAGGAGTCAGCTGCTTCAACGAATGCTTCTTTTAGCATCTCTCCGTCTTGGAAGGACTTATTGTTTTTAACGATGGCGTCACTCACCCAGAACGATGCTTCGGTGGCGGCTTTCGCTTTAGAAGTAGGATGTTGAGTGAAAAATGACTGCTGTCCGGACAACTAGGATTTTAGTTCGTCCACCTTTCTCTTTCTCAGCTGGCTTTTCGGCGGGAAGTCAATGTCGTATTTTCCATGAACAGTCCGAAAATGGCGCTCCACATTTTCCCATTCCGTATGAAAGTAATGATTTGCCCCCTTACTTGGTCCAGCTTTCTCACTCATTTTGATCACCATATTGATAGAGTGTTTATGCACATTAGTAAACATATTACGTTATTTCATGTTTAGATTAAGTAAACATATGTTTTTTCATGTTTAGCTTAGTATATATTATGAATTGTGCACGTTTAATTTCAGTCTAATTTAGTTAAATAAAACTATCAGTCTTATTAGTTCAATAGCCGTTGGAGAAAAAGCAACAGCTCCAACTTCAATCTGAGACCCGCCCAACACTGAGTTGTTCGTAACCGATTGGACGGGAAAGGTCGACTTGTTCGCAACTGATCGGACAACAGATCGCCACTCTGTATGTTTAAAAACTTGTCAGAGCGGGAGCTCGGTCTCTTTTGCTCTTTTGCTCTTTTGCTCTTTTGCTCTTTTGCTTTTTGTGCTCATGTCTTCGTCCCACCGAGACGAGAAGTGCTTTCTCTGTCTCATTAGAATAAAGTAGTTTTTTGTTCACCATCTATTGTACTTGCTGATATTTTTATCAAGTGAACTCCAGACAATGCGCGAACCAGGAAAGACAAACGAAGTTTTAACCGGACACATGTTTTAGCAAAGGCTTAAAATCTGAGGTAATTCGCTGACTAGCTTCTAAATTTTTGCTGCGTTTAGCTCCGTTGTTTACGCATGCACGGCGACCTAAAGGTCAAAATTCAGTTGTCGTCTGAATGGTTGCCCTGTATGTCAATGAAATGACGGGATGTTTGATAGGCTGACAAATGTTTTTTTTTACTGTCACGCTGCGATCGACCAGGACGACCTCCGCGATCGACCAGTAGATCGCGATCGACGTAATGAGCACCCCTTGTTTAGGCCATTTGCAAGAAGCCAGAGTTATTTACGATGCCCCTTATCAAGGGTTTTTGTCAGCACAGGGCTTCAAAGAGGGGTTTAACACCCACGATGTTGACCTCTTGTAAATGACAGGAACATTTGGAAGAATTACATAAATTAGGCTAAATGACAGGAACATTTTTCTTGAATTGGATGGAAATTGGCAAGGTAAATGTAACAAAATTTGCTGGTGATTAATTACTTAAAAGAGATTCACCAGTTGGTATCATTGGACTTTTCACAAGGAGAAGTTCATGGATTTATTGAATTAATGATTGTGACATGATCATTACACTCGTTTTGACCTGACAATTGTCATTCCCCTGAATGTGATTCCCAGGAACTTGAAGGTCTCAACGGTTGACAGAAGGCAGTTGGATAGTGTGAGGGGTAGCTGTGGTAATGGATGGAAATCCAACGTTTATTAAGACAGCCGCAGATGCTAATTTATCTTCTGGCTACAGTGATGACATTTGTCAGTTCAAAAGTTTGATTACGAATTAACATTATTATTATGAATTGGATGCAGTGCACATTAAAGTAATTGACTGCAGTGCACATTAAAGGAATTTCTTGCTGATAAGAATGAAATTGGCAAATGAGTTGAGTGGGCACCGATGCCAGTCAGCGATTCAGGCGGAATCAGATATATTGTATAGGGTTTTCCACGCTAACCAGCTTCTTTCAGAATTGGGAGAAGGAGATTCTTCAGGAGAGCTCCTGGGGAGTCCATGCCAGGGTGGCCGGAGATGAAGCTGGGTTGTGCGATGGATGTCCTATGCAGAAGCGAAACTGACTGTCAACTCGTGCCCTCCAACTGAATGACAAAAGGCGAGTATGGTGACCATTTACGGAGATTGCCAGAATGTTGCTGACCATGTCAACAACTTGTGGTAAGGAATTGTGGAAGGCTGTCCTCCAACCAAGCAATGTGGCGACATACTCATTTGGCCTCCAAAATTTTGGACCAATGATTGACAAATGGTTTTATGCAAATTGATAATCTGTGCAATGTCAAAGAGGGATCGTGTTCCACGCAAACACGTTCCCAGTTGGCAAATTGAGATTTTTCATGTCTCAACAGGGGGGGTGACGATAGCTTACATCATCATTGCCAAAATTTTCACTTTTGGTAGTGAGTGATGTTGGCTGCAACATCATTCCCCAAGAAAGTGGTGCCCTCCAGAAATGCAGACTCACTAACCACTAACATATACTAACCAACTAACATCTAACAATGTCCGCCATTTCTGTGAGAGAATGCATTGCAGAGCCTAAACAATGAGACAGACTTTGATAGGGAAAGAAACGTCAAGAAAGTGTGATGTATAGAATGAAACCATCCTTTCGACATGTGACCTGGCACAAATCTTCTTTTGTTCTCCACCGGACGGAGCTGCGGTCTGAAGAAGATGACGTGGGATGAACCGGTTGCGGAGCTGCGAGCCGTCTTAGCAGCCACAAGCTTCACCTGGATTCGCGAGCACACCGTTCGTCAAGAAGATTCCCGATGCACGTCACTGGAGCTGCGTCAACAGTTCACACACCCTTTCCCAGACACCTGCTCAGCCGTACTACACCCTGGGGCCTGCTTGCGACAAATGCTACAAACAATTTCGTTCCTCCTCGTCGCCTGGTGATCACCATCCAAGATGCCATGAAGATTTGACTGTTGTAGCGATGACATGACTTTAATTTGAGATTGTTTCCATTGTGATTGTTCTATTTTGTGATTTTCTTTTTTTTTTCTTTCTTCTTTCTGTTCACCTCCACCGATGTTAAATATGTTCGTCAGGGGGGAGATGTTGGGGTAATTCGCCATACAAACATCTCTAAACATCGCTCTTTAATCTTTGATTACATTTTGGACTTGCTGATACGTCATACCCTGCCTTCCTTTACATGATGTCGCATTTACATTACGTCACATCCTATCACGTCACACACTGCGCCGCATAAATACTCCCGCAGTTCGCGCTCTCTCACGCTCTCTTCTCTCTCAGCCTTCCTCCTTCGCTGACCTCCCACAATGTCTCCGCTGTCTTCAAGATGAAACCAACTTTCTGTCCTACACCTGGCTTCATGATGATTTAACCATCCTCTTCCATCCTAACCGTCGAAGCAATGTACCAAGGGCGAACGATCAAAATAATCCAACAAAGGTCATAAAAGGTTACTGGCTGTTAAAAGTATGGCATAATCTACCTCAAAACTGAACGTGCGCGGACACACACAAATGCACACTCACACACGTACACGCACACACACACACACACATACGCACACACACACACACACACACACACACACACACATATATATATATATATATATATATATATATATATATATATATATATATATATATATATATATATATATATATATATATATATATATATATATATATAGCAACCTCCCTGAACAGAACCCAGTTACCATCACAGCGGCAGATATACAAGGAAGAGTCTCAGGTATGAAAAACTGGACGGCACCAGGCCCGGATATGGTCCACACCTACTGGCTAAAGAAACTCACAGCTCTCCACGAGCGCCTAGCAGCACAAATGAACCAGTTGCTGATGAATGGGACTCACCCAGGATGGCTAACCGAAGGGCGAACAATCCTGATCATGAAGGATTCCTCAAAGGGTGCAGTTCCTTCCAACTATCGGCCAATAACCTGTCTCTCCACAACATGGAAGCTCATGTCAGGCATCATTGCGGCTAAGATAAGTGGACACATGGATCAATACATGAGCAAAGCACAGAAAGGCATTAGTAGAGATACTAGAGGTGCCAAACATCAGCTGCTGGTTGACAGAACAGTCGCTCAAGGCTGCAGGTCCCGACATACCAACCTGTGCACAGCCTAGATTGATTACAAGAAAGCATATGACTCCATGCCACACACATGGATCAATGAATGCTTGGAGTTGTATAAGGTCAACAGGACCCTGAGAGCCTTCGTTGCAAACTCGATGAGGATGTGGAAAACCACACTTGAAGCCAATGGCAAGCCACTAACGCAAGTGTCCATCAAATGTGGCATATACCAAGGTGATGCACTCTCCCCACTGCTGTTCTGCATAGGACTGAACCCCCTCAGCCAGATAATCGCCAAGACAGGCTATGGATACCGCCTCAGAAATGGAGCTACGATCAGTCACCTCCTCTACATGGATGACATCAAGCTGTATGCTAAGAGCGAAAGGGACATAGACTCCCTGATCCACACAACCAGGATCTACAGCAGTGATATCGGAATGTCATTCGGGCTGGAGAAATGTCGTCGGATGGTGACTAAGAGGGGCAAGGTAGTTCACACTGAAGGGGTCTCACTTCCTGAAGGAACAATAGCAGACATTGAAAACAGCTACAAGTACCTCGGTATACCACAGGCCAATGGCAACCTCGAATTAGCAACAAGGAAAGCGGCTACGACCAAATACCTCCAGCGGGTGAGGCAAGTCCTCAGAAGCCAGCTCAATGGCAAGAACAAGACCCGGGCAATAAACAGCTATGCCCTGCCAGTGATCAGATACCCTGCAGGAATAATAAGGTGGCCAAAGGAAGAGATTCAGACCACGGATGTTAAGACCCGAAAACTCCTCACCATGCACGGAGGGTTCCATCCCAAGTCCAGCACCCTGAGACTGTACACAAGCCGTAAGGAAGGAGGCCGGGGACTAGTGAGTGTGAGAGCCACTGTCCAGGATGAAACATCCAAGCTCCATGAATACATCAAAGAGAAGGCTCCAACGGATGATGTACTCAGAGAATGTCTCAGTCAATGGGGAACAGAGGATGAGGTGCTGGAAGAGGGACAATCATGGGAGGAAAAGCCCCCAGTAAAGTCTCGTTATATCGATATCGGATATATCGATAGTCCCGGTTATATCGATACTATTTCTATGCACGCACGGAGAAAATCACATGCAAACAGGGTCGGATATATCGATAGTCCCGGTTATATCGATATTTTTTCGGACTCCCTTGAATATCGATATAACGAGACTTTACTGTATATATATATATATATATATACATACTGTGCGCCGCATAAATACTCCCGCAGTTCGCGCTCTCTCACGCTCTCTTCTCTCTCAGCCTTCCTCCTTCGCTGACCTCCCACAATGTCTCCGCTGTCTTCAAGATTAAACCAACTTTCTATTCTACACCTGGCTTCCTGATGATTTAACCATCCTCTTCCATCCTACCCATCGAAACAATGAACCAAGGGCGAACGATCAAAATAATCCAACAAAGGTCACAAAAGGGTTACTGGCTGTTAAAAGTATGGCATAATCTATATCTATATCTATATCTATATATATATATATATATATATATATATATATATATATATATATATATATATATATATATATATATATATATATATATTTTAGCTCGGGTCCATATATATATATATATATATATATAAAAATTCGATCAAGCCTCCTCGTCTCACCCACCATGGGTGGTGTCTGTCCCCCATTTTAGCTCGGGTCCAGCCAGGAAGCTTGAGGGTTCTGCGCAGTATCCGTGCTGTTCCTAGTAGTGTGCTTTTCTGGACCGAGATATCTGTTGTTGCAACCACTCGTCTAGTTTGGGGGTCACTGCCCCGAGTGCTCCGACCACCACAGGCACGACTGTCACCTTTACCTTCCAGGCTCTCTCCAGCTCCTCTCTGAGCCCTTGGTATTTCTCGATTTTCTCATGTTCCTTCTTTCTGATGTTTCCATCACTCGGGACCGCTACATCCACGACAACGGCTTTCCCTTGCCCTTTATCTATGACCACGATATCTGGTTGGTTGGCCATTACCATCTTGTCAGTCTGTATCTGGAAGTCCCACAGGATCTTTGCTCGGTCATTCTCTACTACCTTAGGAGGTGTTTCCCATTTTGACTTTGGGGTTTCCAGTCCATACTCCGCACAGATGTTTCAGTAGACTATGCCAGCCACCTGGTTATGGCGCTCCATGTAGGCTTTCCCTGCCAGCATCTTACACCCTGCAGTTATGTGTTGGATTGTCTCAGGTGCCTCTTTGCACAACCTACACCTTGGGTCTTTCCCTGTGTGGTATATCCGTGCCTCTATGGCTCTGGTGTTCAGGGCCAACCAGGATTAGTGCCTCTGTGATGTTCTTTAGGCCAGCCCTGTCTAGCCATTGATAGGACTTCTTTAGATCATCCACTTCAGTTATGGTTCAGTGGCACATCCCGTGTAGGGGCTTTTCCTCCCATGATTGTCCCTCTTCAGCACCTCATCCTCTGTTCCCCATTGTCTGAGACATTCTCTGAGTACATCATCCGTTGGAGCCTTTTCTTTGATGTATTCATTGAGCATGGATGTTTCATCCTGGACAGTGGCTCTCACACTCACTAGTCCCCGGCCTCCTTCCTCACGGCTTGTGTACAGTCTCAGGGTGCTGGACATGGGATGGAACCCTCCATGCATGGTGACGGGTTTTCGAGTTTGAGGTTGCCATTGGCCTGTGGTATAGCGAGGTACTTGTAGCTGTTTTCAATGTCTGCTATTGTTTCTTCAGGGAGTGAGACTCCTTCAGTGTGGACTACCTTGCCCCTCTTAGTCACTTTCCGACTACATTTCTCCAGCAGTGACATCCCGATATCACTGCTGTAGATCCTGGTTGTGTGGATCAGGGACTCTATGTCCCTTTCGCTCCTAGCATAGAGCTTTATGTCATCCACGTAGAGGAGGTGACTGATTGTAGCTCCATTTCTGAGGCGGTATCCATAGCCTCTCTTGGCGATTATTTGGCTGAGGGGGTTCAGTCCTATGTAGAACAGCAGTGGGGAGAGTGCATCACCGAGTTATATGCCACATTTGATGGACACTTGGGTTATTGGCGGTTGGCATTGGTAGTACATACAATACATACTGAAAATTAATGGAGTTGTATGAACAGTAGAATTCCATCACAGAACTTTTGTTTTGAAGCTGCTGACTAACATTAAAGTGTGGTATGGGAGGCGGTGGTTTTCCACATCCTCATTGAGTTTGCGACGAAGGCTCTCAGGGTCCTGTTGACCATGTGTGTGGCATTGAGTCATAGGCTTTCTTGTAATCAAACCAGGCTGCTCATGTATTGATCCATGTGTCCGTTTATTTTAGCCGCAATGATGCCTGACATGAGCTTCCATGTTGTGGAGAGAGGTTATTGGCCGATAGTTGGAAGGAACTGCACCCTTTGAGGAATCCTTCATGATCAGACTTGTTCGGCCTTTGGTTATACATCCTGGGTGAGTCCCATCCATCAGTTCATTTGTGCTGCTAGGCGCTCGTGGAGTGCTTTGAGTTTCTTTAGCCAGTAGGTGTGGACCATATCCGGGCCTGGTGCCGTCGAGTTTTTCATACCTGAGACTTTCTTGTATGTCTGCCGCTGTGATGGTAACTGGGTTCTGTTCAGAGAGGTTGCTGTGCTCCTCTTTCAGAGTCACCAGTCATTGCACACTGCTGTTATGTGCGACCTCCTTATCCCCTATGCCTTTCCAGTATTTTTCAGTTTCCAGCCTTGGAAGGTCTGCTCTGCTGTTAGAGCCCTGCCACTGAGCGTACACTTTCGCGGGTTGTGTTGCGAACAGCCTGTTTATACTTCTGGCCTCATTCTCTTTCGTGTACCTCTTTAGGCGACTGGACAAGGCTTGGAGCCTTTGTTTGGCAGTTTCGAGTGCTGCATGTACCTCTTGGGTATTGGCCTTTTATTCACACCTCTCTGGGTCTCCGTCAACTGACTCACATCTTTCCGAGCCGCCTTGATCTTAGCCTCCAACCGTCTTTTCCACGGTGGGTAACGAATCTCGTGGCTCTCACAGTTGCTCTTGTAGCCAAGCATCTCTAGGATCACTGATGCTGAAGCGTATATCAGCTCATTGGTTTCCATGATCGTTCCGGTCGGGTTCGCTCTCAGTGCATGCAGTTTCCATGAGACTTTCAGGTGGTACTTCACATAGCCGTTGTAATCGGTTTCTTGGTTGCCCAGTTTTCATTCTTGACATGATCTTATTTCTCACGTCAGTTGCTGCTTCACACAGCATTTCATTCATTGGGGCTTGCCTCCCAATCTCTGGTCTAACCTCTTCCTCTGATGTGGCAGACAGGGGCCCTTCACCTTGGAATTTGTGTTGTGACTCATCAATCTCAAGTTGTGATAGCAATTGCCGTTTGTGGATATTGGAACACGGAGCTACTAGTTGTTTCGTGGTCAACCGTGACTGTGGGTTTCGAAGTAACCATTCAGCCCTCATTCTCTGCATGTAGCCTCTGACTAGGTTTGCTTGAGTAGTAGCATTCCAACAGAGCCATGTTATCGCATCTCGTGTTTCTCCGCTTTGTTCCAGTAGCCCATTTTTCATCAAGGTGCTCTGACACAGACCTTGTTTTTATTATTATTATTATTATTATTATTATTATTATTATTATTATTATTATTATTATTATTATTATAATAATAATGCTTCCGTATGAACATGGCATAGTTTTGCAGGTGTTGTGAGGGAATGTATATCCTGACAGGACGGACACAACAGGTCAGACTGGGAAATATATCATCCACAACACGAACCACGAGCACTGGAGCCCCGCAGGGATGCGTCCTCTCTCCATTGCTCTTCTCTCTCTACACGAACGACTGCACCTCAACGCACCCAGCTGTCAAATTCATAAAGTTCGCAGACGACACCACGGTCATCGGTCTCATCAAAGATGGCGACGAGTCTGCGTACCGACAACAAGTGGAGCAGCTGGAGCTCTGGTGCAGCCGTCACAACCTGGAGCTGAACACGCTCAAGACAGTTGAGATGATGGTGGACTTCAGGAAACATCCATCACCACAGCTACCCCTCACACTATCCAACTGCCTGGTGTCAACCGTTGAGACCTTCAAGTTCCTGGGAATCACGGTCTCCCAGGACATGAAGTGGGAGGTTAACACCAACTCTATCCTGAAAAAGGCCCAACAGAGAATGTACTTCCTGAGGCTGCTAAAGAAGCATGGCCTGCCACAGGAGGTGCTGCAACATTTCTACACGGCTGTCATCGAATCCATCCTGTGTTCTTCCATCACCGTTTGGTTCTGGGCCGCCACAAAAATGGACAAAATCCGACTTCAACGGACAGTTAGGACGTCGGAAAAAATCATTGGCACCGCCCTACCCACTCTCGAGGACTTGCACACTGCAAGAATCCAAACGAGGGCGCGGAAAATCCTACTGGACCCTCCGCACCCTGCCCACCACCTTTTCCAGCTACTCCCCTCAGGCAGGCGCTACCGATCCATGCGCACCAAATCCAGCAGACATTTAAACAGCTTCTTCCCCCAAGCCATTAACTCTTTGAACTCTTTCAACAGTAGCCAAAATGGAACTGTATAGTGCCACTTAGCAGTTTTTTTGACAACGATACTAGTGCAGCGTGTTCTACCGGAAACAAATTCCTTGTGTGTCCTACATACTTGGCAATAAAGATGATTCTGATGTATATTGGATACCAAATAGGTATACAATAGAGAGTCAATTTAATGAAACAAAAATGTGCATGATATGGATAACTAACAAGTGACCAAAAACAATGCGGTAAAAATGTGTATTGTGAGTCACGGACAAGCTTAAATCTCCACCTGTTTCAAATAGGCCGCAGGTGTGGAACAGCAGCAGCCACCCTACAGCAGGCTCCAACCGACTGGAAAAAGAAAGAAAAGGAAATGGCACAAAGCCAAAACATGACGTCAGATGCAGGCCTCAGAAGGATGAATAGAAACATTGGCCATCAAACATCTGTCTGAAATCTTGACTGCTGGCACAATACCGTATTGTGATAGTTTCTTCACCAGGGTGCAAGCTCTGGATCCCACAAGCAATGAAAAACCGCCAAAAATTCTTAACTTTGAAATGGTAAAGACGAGGTATCTCAGCCACATTAACACAGGCAGATAGAAAACTATGTGTAATCAAGCCGTATGACAATAATCCAGTCTTCATCTTGACTGTTCTTGAATGACAAAATCATGTTTTTATTTATTTCTTCGTTTAGCCCTTGTGTTTTATGAGATAAGTCCAGAACTGTAGTGGACATCATTTCATTTAAATACTTTTATTTTGGTAGATATCAACCTTTCTGGCTTTGACTCAGTGGGGATTAATGATATAAATATTTTGGACGTAAACCTTGTGCGCAAACATGGCACGACACAGATCCTGAAATTAAAACACTCATATATAGCCACGAATATAAAGGGAACTATTGCTGACACATTGAAAAATAATGTAAACACTGATACTTGTGTCATTCGGTCAATATTTGAAATGTCAGCACGGTATGTCCATGGAAAACTCCTGTGCATCATTTGCATTTATTTATTCTTGTTGCACTTGCAAAATAATTAATTATCATATCAGTCAGTTTTATATTCTTATCAAAAATTATAATGAGGCAAGAAGAGGAAAAAATAACAACATACCTTTCACAACGATCTCATACAGGACAAGGACAAATGACTCACATCAGGAGAAGGACAGCGAGGAAACTCAATTGATGTTTCACTTCAGTTTGTACAAAGTATATTCAATTGTTAGCTGCGGAGGTCTCATGAGAACGCAAAAAAAAGACTATGAAAGAAATATGATGGCAACAAAACAGAAGGAGAAGCTCAAAGAGACAAAAGAATAGCATATCGTCCTTGGTGATCAATGCATGTGCTATTGTCTGTTGTTTATCCTTTGTCCTCAAGGACGAAGGAATACAGGAAGTACAAAAGTAGTGTTTGAAGTGTTCATCCCACCAGATAAATGTTGATGTCTGACAGGCTGGATCGAAAAGTAATGGCTGCTGCTCGCATCTTACTTTGAAAGTGTGAACAGTTATGGTTACTTTCTTTGAATTTGCCAGTTAATTTGTCTCAACTGAGAGCAATCATATGCACATTTCCCTCAGAACACAAAGGTCTTAGTTCAAACCTTGGCTCTTTCCTTTTGTGTGCTGTACGCTCTTCAATTGTGTGTGTGTGTGTGTGTGTGTGTGTGCGTGTGTGTGTGTGTGTGTGTGTGTGTGTGTGTGTGTGTGTGTGTGTGTGTGTGTGTGTGTGTGTGTGTGTGTGTGGGTGTGGGTGCGTGTGTGGCCTGAGCATTTTTTCCATTAATACATGTACGTACTTGTGGATAATTTTGTACATGGGTGTTTGCAATCCACGGGTTTGAGTAAATGAGTATCTAAATATAATTTGTCACTTAATGTGCACGAGGACTGTTGTGTGCATTGCCATGGGAATTGTGATACATCATGTGATACATCACATAAAAAAAAAACTTTATTTACAAACTCTAGCCAAAATATCTAACTTTTAATCATAATTTATATTATTGAACACAATACCTGCGTAAGTGTGACAAAGTTAGCATATAAATGGTTTACATACGCAGGTAAGATTTTATATGGAACGTAAAACATGGACAAGGCAAAAAACAAGAGATCCTTTGGTCTTTCACAATTTCACATAAAAAGGTCCAGTAAAGTCATTTTAGAAATTCCAAATTGAAGTATTTTGAAGTCACAACGACAGCAATTAACCCAAACACATCAAATAAAGCATTAAAAAAGCATGTCTCAACATGAGATTGTGACGCGAGACAAACCAGAGATGTCATGTCAACACAATAGATCAGGGGTCAGGAACCTTTTTGACTAAGAGAGCCATAAAAGTAAAATATTTAGAAATGTTTTTCAGTGAGAGCCACACGCACGCGCGCACACATACAAACGCTAGCTTTGTGATAGTACTCACCGTTAACATGAATGGTTTTCCGTTCCTCGTGATTGGTAAAAATCCAGGCAAACGATCGGAATGAAATTCAACTTGCCGGTCAGGAGGCGAAGTTACTGCTAGCTAGCCTGCACACGGCTCATAAGCTTCCACACATGCTATCTGCAATCGACTTCTCGCAGAAATATGTTGATGCTAACGTTAACATGGTGCTTGTTAAAATGTCACGGACATTCGACTGTTTCATCGATGGTGTTGTTTCATTGCAAATTAGAATCAGAACATTTTCTCTCCTCTAATGCTCCGATGCATTAACGCTGAAGTGCACTAGTTGGGCTCATTTAAAGGGGCGTTTACCTGTTTCAACATGACGGCCACTATCATCCAATCAAAATGGCGCTTTCGGCCAACCTAGGTCAGTGACATCCAATCAAAATTGCGCTTTTCCCCAACTGCAGCCCCAACGGGAAATGAACGGCGAAAAAACGAAAATATGTATTTAGTTTTATCGGCGAGCCATATGCAATCATCAAAAGAGCCATATATGGCTCGTGAGCCATAGGTTCCCGACCCCTGCAATAGATTGATGATTTGCTAAGTTGCCTCGCAAATGCTAACAGGACATGATTATTATTAATATATTTCTAATACTACTACTAATAATAGAGGCGGCTTGGTAGTCGAGTGGTTAGCACACCGGCTTCACAGTGCAGAGGTCGCCGGTTCGCGTCCCGGTTCGGCCTCCCTGTGTGGAGTTTGCATGTTCTCCCCGGACCCGCGTGGGTTTTCTCCGGGTCCTCCGGTTTCCTCCCACACTCCAAAAACATGCATGGCAGGCAGATTGACCACTCCAAATTGTCCCTAGGTGTGAGTGTGAGAGTGACTGTTGTATGTCTTTGTGTGCCCTGCGATTGGCTGGCAACCATTTCAGGGTGTCCCCCGCCTCATGCCCGAAGACAGCTGAGATAGGCTCCAACAACCCCCGCGACCCTAATGAGGAATAAGCGGTACGGAAAATGAGATGAGATGAGACTAATACTACTACTAATACTAATACTAATACTGATACTGATACTAATACTAATACAACTAGTACTACTACTACTACTACTCATACTACAACTATTACTACTACGACGACGACTACTACTACTAATAATAATAATAATAATAATAATAATAGCGCAGAGACTCTTTGGTAATCGTCAACAGAATAAGAGAATGTTAAAAATGTGTTGTAGCAGACATGCAAAACTGTTCACGACGATCATATCTTGTAAGTCAGTTTCACTCTTGACCAGCCTCACCACTAACCTGAATCTAACCATCAAACAGCTCCCCTCATCTCTGCTCTTTCTTTTCACACAGGCAGGAAAGACCTTGATGTTTCTCCAATAATTGGCAGTCGAGGTTGACTTTTATTCCTTCTCCCCTCCCCCTTTTTTCTGTTTACCATTTTTTTCCTGCTCTTCCTCTTCCTTTGGAGATGAATAGCTGGCCTAGGATCAAAGTCAGATCCCAACCGGACACTGTGGCCACCACAAAGGGGTGCTGCATGCTGGCGTGGGGCCAGGTGTTGCACATGGTCACATAACCAATGACAAGACATGCAGATGGGGCCAACAGAGCTCTTGTCGTTTCGCCCCCACCCCCACATGTACACAAGAGGTCAATGGCAAAATTATCAGACCGTGTGCTTCCTGTAAGACAGGGGTGTCAAACTCATTTCGCATCGCGGGCCACATACGGCCTAGGCAGATGTCAAGTGGGCCGGACCATTAAAATTATACCATACTCTGCTAAAAAATAGCAAAAAATATCATGTATGAATTTCCTTTGTTTTGGTGTAAAGAAGCACAAGAACATTAGGAAAATATTGACATTTAATGAACTATCCTTTTACAAAACATTTCATGAAACACCTACACATATTTCCTTAGACAAATGTGCAATTTACTTTTATCATTCACAAATATGCATTGCAACTGATCCCACTAATTGTACAAAGGCACAAAACTTTAATTGGTACTGAAAAATATAGTAATGCACTTTAAGATTAAATGAGACTTTTAAAGAAAGGGAATTTTTAAACCACTTACACATACGCATATAAAATCAAAATGTAATCCCTGCGTACACCTTACAAACTAAGGACAGTGATTTTAAATGTGTAATGAAGAAAGTGTTCACCTGTCCTGTAAATCTGTAAACTTCGTACATGAAACATACATACACATACAATACATACTGAAAATTAATGGAGTTGTATGAACAGTAGAATTCCATCACAGAACTTTTGTTTTGAAGCTGCTGACTAACATTAAAGTGTGGTATGGCAGGCTGTGGGTAATGTTGCTGTCGCTGAGAAGTTTGTCAAACTGACGATGGTTCAGACCTCTGGACCGGATGAAATTTACAGTGCGAACAACCACCTCCATGACGTGGTCCATTTTCAACGACTTGCAACACAATGCCTCCTGGTGCAAAATACAGTGAAATGTCCAGAAATGATCTCCTCCATTAAGGGCTTGTACTTTGTCTTTGAACTTTGTCGCGACACCTGCTTTCTTTCCGACCATGGATGACGCGCCGTCTGTAGCCAGGCTGACAGCGCGGGACCGGTCCACTCCAACTCTGTGTTGTGTCCGGAGGAATGAGAGAGGAGAGTTGCTTTGTCAACGTGTTTATTGTGCCACCATCTTAGTCTACCTGCGGTCGTGACGTCACCGCTGCTTTTCGACCTGTCGCAACATTCTGTAGCAGTGTGACATATGCTACATTTACCCCCCCTCCCTGAAGGAACCAAAAACACTTTGTAACAAGGGAAACCGGGTAGACTGCCGGTTTCCCTGCTTAGCCGTGTGGGTTATTCTGCCACGCGATAGGCTAAGCCAGGGGTGGGCAAACTTTTTGACTCGCGGGCCGCATTGGGTTCTAAAATTTGACAGAGGGGCCGGGCCAGGAGCATTTGGAGGGAGTGTTTGGGCCGGAAATACTCTGAACAAGTTATGTCCATAATTTATAAAATCACTTCAAATGACTTCGACTGAGCGTATTTTACAAAGATTCCACAGCATATAGCTATAGTTCACGTTTTAAGACTTGCGCTGAATATTCATGAAGTCTTGTTTTCGAGTTGATGACGATCCCCACGTGACGTCACGTTTGGACCGCCCCTGACCGAGAAAGCGACACACAATGCATTTTGGGTACTTTGTTTGGTCTGAAACCTTCGTGTTGATCCGTGTCGATGCCGAAATTAGAAGGAAAACACATAAATAACGCCATGGTGAATCGTTGTGTGTTGCACCAAGACAACTATTTGATATTCGCTGACACAAATTCCCAGCTGACAAATCAGCCCATTTCCAACGGAGCTTGGGCGCATTTTCTACATTGCTGTCCTTGACTGCTCGAATTGATATGGGAGGACTCCTTGAATTAATTGCAAACATTTATGCTTTCCTCTTCAGAACTATTTGAATCATTTCATAACTGGATGAGTAACAAGAAAACATCTCCGAATCTGAAGCCATTGTTTTGATTCTCGAGCAAGACTTCTTGGCGTGACGTCACGAACAGGGGGGTGGGACCTTTTGAAACTGACCATTCATTTTGAAGTCATTTTTATTGGTGTTTTTCATTTAACTAAAAATATCAGCCTGCCTGAATTGGGTATTTTAGATGCTATAAAACGTTTTTTATGATGTCAGTGGGAAACAAAAACAAAAAATGGTGCCGGTTGCCCTTTAAATGTAGTATGTACAAAACTCATAGCACAGTAAGAATTTATTAACTGTCTTTCGAATGTGAAAAATATCCCTGATCAGTTAATAAATTTGTCTCAAGGAATATGGTGTTTACATACTATTTCGCAGATACTTGGAGGAGGAAATGGAAATAGATTAAAATAACATATGCACTGTGATTTATCAAGATTGCGTCTGTTTTTAATAAGTTTCCATCGAAGGGGCAAAGTTAAAGAAATCAACATTTATTGAAAAATGGAATCACTTTCAACATTGAAAACATATTATTACACAACGAAATATTCAAGCTCAATAATACCTACTTGTGTTAAATTCCGCCAAATCATTGATGGTTTGTCCTGACCGCGCGCTCAACAAACTCCTCACTGACGCCCTCGCCTTCACGCGCAAAAAGTACACGTGTACCGTCGCCGAGCACACAAACATAGACTACTTGCAGTTGAAATTTGCATACTCGGCACGGCAGCCAATCAGAAGCCTGCTTCTTTCTTCCGGACTTTCGCAAGCGTTATAAACTCGTGCAATTGCATGTCATTTTCCAAAATAGATGCACAGAACCTCAGCCCAGAAGAAAGATTCAAAAGAAGCTAACAACATATGTGACGCTACAAAACGTAAATTTACATTAAACCGTGACTGTAAAGTGTACGTGAGACTTATGAAAGGAGCTTAGTGGCTCGTAGGAAGCAATGCAAACATTGCATTGTGCACCGCAATGACAATAGACTACTGCAGCAAAATCTACAGCGATGCACATTTACCATAAATTAAGCAAGGTAGTATTTGATTTAAAAAAAACTTTATACTTTGTGACAATGGTTTTTAATGTAATTAGTTGTCTCATTGTGCTTCAAGTTGTGAAAAATGGGCCAGGCAACTTTTCAGTTATCTGCCCTGTTGTTCGCTAACTTTTTGTCATGAGTTTTAGACACTGTTTGTACTATAATTTGGGGAAATTCGGCGGGCCGGATTAAAAAGCCTAACGGGCCGGATGTGGCCCGCGGGCCGTAGTTTGCCCATGTCTGGGCTAAGCACTGTCTAGGGTCTGAACATTCAAAATATGTGATAATTGTCCAAATTACCAAAGGGCAAAGGCGAACGCGAGCTGGCCGAGGCTCTGGCCCCACGGGCACGGCTGGTTCACGACGCTCTTCGAGGCGTCCCATCGGTGTTCTCTGATGTGTGACAGGACGTCAGTAGTCTTTGCTTGAGAAGTCGTTCGAGGGGGTCGGTGCCGCCACTCTCCTTAGGCGGCTGGCATGCCAACGGGACCCGTCAGCCAGACAGAAGGTGGTCGGTCCGAGTTGGGCGGTAATCTGGACTGGTGCTGTCCAAAATGAGTCCAATTTGTGAGAGCAGCACGGCCGGCGAATGCGGACCCAGTCCGACACAGTAAGTGTGCGTTGCTTCGTCTGCTTGGTTGGAGCTTCCTCCACCCCCGTTGTCCTGGGGGTGAATTGGGGCACACGCACTGTCAGAGATAGAAAAGCCGAGTGCACAAAACAAGTCCAAGCCCAAGAGGTTGGCGCCGTGACGGGACACTTGGAAAGTGAAAGCAGGGAGAGTCCTTGAGCCAAAACGCATTGTGAAGGTGGCAGTGCCCACCATACCAATCTTAGTTTGGCCATAGCCAAACAAGTCCTCAGCGTTGGCCTCGATCTGGAGATGAGGAAATAGCCGTCGAACTGTGGACACGTTCAACAGTGACCTGGAGGCTGCAGTGTCGAGCAGGAGTGGTAAGCTCACTCCATCCAGTTCCACTGTGCACCACTTGAATGGCTTGGCGCGCGAGCCCACGCAGTGTATGGTGGTTCGCCTCAGCTGGTCTGGTGAGCGGTGTGGCGGGTATGTTGATGTGGGAGCAGAGCGGCACATCCTGGCGAAGTGGTTCCTCCTTCCGCAGTGCTGGCATCTCTGTCCAATGGCTTTGCAAGTTGGCGCGCGTGTGGGGTGCCAGGCAGACCCACAGTTGGCACATGGTCTGCGTGTGTTGGCCCGTTGATGTCTGACGACATTTATCTCGGTACGGTCGTAGGTGAAGGTTGGAGCAGAGCGGCACATCCTTGCGAAATGATTCATCTTCCCGCAGCGTTGGCGTCGTTGTCCGGTGGCTCTGCAAGTGGGCGCACGTGTGGGGTGCGAGGCTGACCCACAGTTGGCACAAGGCGTGCGTGCATCGGCCCCTTGACGTCTGGCCACATTTATCTCGGCACCGTCGTATGTAGCGGTGGAGTCGTAGGTGAAGGTGGCGTCTGGGAGTGGAGGGGTTGGAGCAACAATCTGTGCCAACGCGGGAGAGTGTGAAGGTGTGGGTGGGTTCACGAACCGAGTCGTTAATTGTGCTGCGTTTTCCAATTGAAACGCCATTTCCACAGCCTTCGATAGTGGGAGGTCGTCAGGGGACAATAACAGTTTCTCCCGTAGTTTGGGATCAATCGTGTGCTCGGCGAGTTGATCCCTAATCATTTCCTCCTCCAAGCGGCCGAATTTACAGAGGCCCACTAAACACCGCAAGTCGGCAACGTAGTGGTGTACCGACTCGCCTGTTCGTTGCCGTCGTTGACGGAAGGCAATCCGCCGGACAATCACGCCCTGAGGTGGGGCGAAATGTCGGGCCAATAAAGTGACACAATCCCCGTATGTCTGCGCGGGTCCAAGAGAACGAAAAATGCGCTGCCCCTCACTACCTAAACTGTGTATTAGCATAGCCGTTCGGCGTGCTTCGCTTGCCTTGTTTAGTCCGGTCGCCGTCAGATATGTCGTGAACGAGTCATACCAGCGGGACCACGGGACTGGTGGCTCACCGGGGAGCGCGAGAAACGAGGGGAGGGGAGCTGTGTAGAAGTCCATCTTCGTCGCCAATGTTGTGTCCGGAGGAATGAGAGAGGAGAATTGCTTTGTCAACGTGTTTATTGTGCCACCATCTTAGTCTACCTGCGGTCGTGACGTCACCGCTGCTTTTCGACCTGTCGCAACATTCTGTAGCAGTGTGACATATGCTACACTCTGTCCAATACAGCAACGACAGAGCCGAAAATGTCCTCGGCTGTTGTGGTGTCCATCATTGGCGCCAACTCAAGAAACTCTTCAGTAACAGTCAATGTCTCATCAATTCCTCGAATAAATATGGCCAGTTGGGCCACGTCTGTGATGTCAGTGCTCTCGTCAATTGCCACGGAAAATGCAATAAATCCTCTCTGCTATAGTATTCCTCGTCAGGCTAATATTGGCAAAAGCTTGTCGCTTCTCGGAACATACAAGTTCAGCCGCCTTCATCATGCATCGTTTAACAAAGTCACCGTCGAAGTACGGCATCGATGCTAATGCTATTTCGCTAGCAATTAGATAGCTGGCTTTTACCGCTGCTTCACTGACTTCTCGGCTCCTTGTCCTTGCAACCCGTCATATTTTTCGCTGTAATGAGTCTCGTAGCGGCGTCGAATATTATATTCCTTCAATACCGAAACTTGTTGCAAACACACCAAGCACAAAGGTTTTCCGTGCATCTCTGTAAATAAATAGGACGTGGTCCATTTTTCTTTGAAAATTCTACACTCCTTATCTACTTTTCTCCGTTTGGATAACGACATTTTGGCTAAGGAGGGTGTAGCGGAGAGGCAGAGACCAAGGTATTAACAACGTCGCAACAAGCAGCAGATGGCGCATTGACACCGTCTGCTGTTTTCAGTCTGTGTCAGTGATGCGGCGTGTATTCTACTCTGACGGAACGAGTGCGCCCCTTAGAGGATAATCCATGAATTGCAGTGAATTAAAAATATCAATTCCATGTCTTTTATCCTGCGGGCCTGATCGAACCTCCTTGGGAGCCGGTTCCGGCCCACGGGCCGTATGTTTGACACCACTGCTGTAAGATGATCTTGTCACAGAATCCCTTCTGTTTTCATCTGTTTGCATCTTCCTGTTTGTTTCTCCATACCTGCAACTGTCATATCTTTGTTTGTTTCTACAACCCTCACATAGTCTTCTTCTGTTTTGTTGTACAGTAAAGTCTCGTTATATCGATATCGGATATATCGATAGTCCCGGTTATATCGATACTATTTCTATGCACGCACGGCGAAAATTACATGCCAACAGGGTTGGATATATCGATAGTCCCGGTTATATCGATATTTTTTCGGACTCCCTTGAATATCGATTTAACGAGACTTTACTGTATTTTCTTTGCAGCTCAGAAGTGGGCCTTCCTAAGACAATGCCGGCATGCACAATAAGAAAGGAAGCTGAGGTAGAAGTTCTGGTCCTCGATGACAACCAACTGCAGTTCAGCTAAACAGCCCGTGTTTATGTAAATATATTTCAAGTGCCAGTTAAAATTCATTGAGATGAACATTGAGTGGGAGTGTTTGATGAAACTAAAAAGATCCCACATTTATTTTTTATGCAACATCCGGTAGAAACAACAATCTGTTTTGCTTCAGAATTATATAAATGATGCAAGGGACACACCAAAACAGTTTTAACATTCGCATTCAGTGTTTTTTGGTGAAGGTCTAGAACAGATGTGTCCAAAGTTGGTCCTGGAGGGCTGCTGTCCTGCCTGTTTGCCAACTCTCCCAGGAGTAACACACCGGATTCACATCATCAAGATTGTGCTAATGATGCTGCTTCAGAGCTGGTTGACAAGCTGATCATTTGAATCAGGTGCATTACAGCTGCGAGAGCTGAACAACAGGCAAGACGGCAACCCTCCAGGACCCAGTGTGGACACCCTTGATCTCGAGCCATGTCGCTTGGAAGGACGATACAGGACAGTACCTGTACTTCTATATGTACCATGATACATGTTGAGTTCAAGTTATTATCTTAAAGCCGAGGTTATCTCTCAACAAAACCACAATATATTTCAGAAACTTTTATTGGTCATTTAGGATTTACACAGCAGGTCCTAGTGCCGAATCATGAATTTAGTACCTGTATCCTAACATAATATTGTTACAGGAGCATGAAAGTGGAGGGAAGACGAGGGCTGGCACATTATAGTCCTTCAAATATCTTTTTTCCCTTTTATTTACTCATCTTATTAAATATTCTTACATATAGATAGTGTAACATAATTTTCACTTTTGCAGTTTTCACTGTTCCTCTATGTTTGGATACCATGATCTACATGAGGTAAATTTAAATGAATGAAATTAGAGATGTTTGCAAGTCCAGTAAAACTCCCTGCAATTAAGAGTCGCTTGCATGCCACAATATTGGATCCAATCAATTTCAAAATGGAGGTGCAGGCCTATTCAGTCGTATCAACGGAGGGTTGCTTGAGTTTGCCTGACAGTGGGCTTCCTTATGGCTTCCAGAATTTCAGTTGTTATGAATAGATCATCGAAAGTTTAATGCATAGTTGTTGTTTTTTTTACCGGGTTTCTGACGTCCGCAAGTGGTAGATAACTTTTCTTCCTCTATCTCTCTCATTCTCTCTCATTGTCTCCACATCCTTACTTGTGCTCTGCAAATTCAAGTAACTGCACCTGGCTTTAAAATGCCTGTTATTCCAAGTCCAAATGAAATTGATTCAAACATCACATTGAACCTCAAATTGTGAGTGTTTGCGCTGATTGGAACCAATAGTTACATGTACGTGCAATTGCCAGGTAATGTTTTTTTCCTAAACACAATTTCTTCCACCTCAGCATGCAATTCCTGTGCCTAGCAAGCTACCGTGTGTCTATAACCTCCAAAATGCATTTTACCTGGATGCCACACCTTAAAGAACATATCAGTGTCAACATTTAAAATGTGATAAGTCATTTAGTTTGTATTATTCTGGCGAGGGTAATATGTTCAGATGTAATGCATTGCAGAGAATCGAATCAGAATCATGAAACACTGGACGTGATGTTATTCTGTCCATTTGTGCCAATGGGTGGTCTTCACATGAGATTAGCCTTGATGTTGAGAGTGGTGTGGGAGCTGTGCCTCAGGGATGGGAGGTTGTGAATTTGGGACACATCGTCAGTAGTGTGCCAAAGAATCATTGGGTGTTTCGGCCTTTTAATCACTAGACACCCTCATCGATGATGGCCAGCGACAGGTTGATCACGCCCGCGCTTGTGTCCCATGCCCAATCAGATGTTGAGAAGCTGGTGGGGGGGAGGGGTGTTGTGTCTTATGTTGCTGTTCTACGAGCCCAACAAGGGTCCTTCCTTTTCATCCAGATCCACTGGCTGCTTCTTTCTGCGGCTTCAGAGACTGATCTAACTGTGTGCCGCAGAGCCTGTCCGTGGATACCCAGGTCTTTTAGCAGGCTGATGGTGGAGGAAGCCACAAACCCTCTGCATCCAACTTCAATTGGATATTCCTTGGCTTTCCATCCCCGCTGTTGCGCATCCACTGCGAGTTCTGTGTAGCGCAGCTTCTTGCAGAGTTTTCCCACGGGACTGTGAGTTCTGCGATGTAGACAGCCTTGAGTGAAGGGGACCAGAGCACCAAGTCTGGTCTGAGGGTGGTGCTGCAATCTCCGCTGGGAAAACCAATTGATGGCCAATGTCAACCCGCATCTCCCAATCGCGGGCCTTGGAAAGCTGTCCAACTTCTGGTTTGGCAGGAGGATTTTTGGGCTTTTTCTGTCCCTCTCGGATGAAAGTCAATGGTGCTGTGCTTGACGTGGTGTCTGTCATTGGCAAGGAGTTGATGGTATTCCTCTTGCTCTCAAGGACAACTGCCAAACTCTTCAGGACATGGTTGTGCCTCCAGGTGTAGCGGCCTTGTGTGAGGCTGGTCTTACAACCGGTCAGGATGTGTTTGAGAGTTCCTGGAGTTCGACAGAGGTCACAGGTTGGATCTTCGACATACTATTAGTGGAGGTTTTTTGGAGATGGGAGCGCATCGTTGATAGCTCTGATGTTGAAGCTGATGTTGCTTGCCTCCATTTCCCAGAGATCCCTCCAGCTGAGCTTTCTCTTCTCCAGGCCTTCCCACCTCATCCATTATCCCTGCTGGCCATTATCCCTGTGCAGTTCTTTCAGCTTCCTCTTGGCGGCACACCTATGCCATCACCATTTTCCTTCTTTCCGATGTTGAAGCCTTACGCCAAGAAGGTTTGTTTGTAAGGCCAAACCCCCCTCTTCCTCCTATCTGAACGTGTCCCACATGTCGCTGTGCGTTAGGGCTGCTGTGGCCTGCTGCACTGCAATGGATGCCGTCCATTTCTGTCCAGTTGATAGGGGGGGTCCAGCTTGACTGATCTTCCGGTCTCTGGAGTCTATGAGAGTCATCTGAAGTCTCACTTTAGCGCACTTTTACTCTTCCGTGAGGCTTGTGATTGGAAGCTCAAGGACCCCTTTGCCATAAAGGCCGATGTTGGACAGACAGCGTGGAACACCAAGCCAGCGTTTCACATATCTAGTGATGGCTGGCTCCATCTTCTCCACAGTTGAAAGTGGGACCTCATAGACTGTGAGTGGCCACATTACCCGAGGGAGAAGTCCAAACTGCAGACACCAGAGCTTGAGCTTTCCTGGCAGTGGAGTCTTGTTGATGTTTTCCAGACTATTGGTGATGTCCTGCTTTAGTTGCTGCACTTGATCTTTGTCTCTGAGGCTTGCATTGTACCACCTGCCAAGGCTTTTGACCGGTTCCTCAGACACACAGACAGTTTATAACTAAGAGGAAGTACATGCTCAGAGTTATCAGTCCGAAACCAAGGCTCAACAATGCGTGATGCTGTCTTTCGTGAACAGTTAACAGCTAACTGTTGACGCACACATGACAAAACCAAGCAAGACGCTAGCATGTTGGACGGCTGTGCTCCATGGTGTCCAGAAACCTGCTAGTCCGACATGGAAAACAACTGCCTGGCAGGCATTCTGCAGGGACCCGAGACTTCAGAGGTGTCAAACGTGAGTCTGCGAGAGCCGTTATCTTACATGTTTTCCACCTCTCCCCGCTGACACATCTGATTAAATCATTGAGATTGTGAGCAGGCTCCCACAGAGCTTGTTGGGGTAATTACCCCAACAGAGCTTATTGATGAACATGCAGAGATGGATAACATGCAGGGTAACGGTCCTCGGGGACCCGAGTTTGACATCTATGCTTTAGGTGGTATACTGTATATTGTGGCTGAAACAGCATTCAGTCCACACCCCCAAAACATCTGAAAGCTGAGGGAATGGATCGTCGTTTAAAAAAAAAAATCTAACCCTTCATGCACCCTGATAACATGATAAACTGTCCACTGCCGTAACCATTATTCCTGAAAGGATACAAATTGACTAGCTTTTTCACAACACGCTTCCTCTCTGTGTGTCAAAAGTCATTTTACTTCACTTCAGCGGTAGTTTAAGTCATATATTTTTTACATCTTCAATTTCTGTGCCGTTCAGGCTTTCCATGCCTGGATGTTTCTTGCCACGTTTGTGAGTACTAATGAATATAAAGAGCATGTAAGCTCGATTGGAGCTATCCATGAGCTAAATCACAGTCAAACTCAGGACCTGTGGGGTAAGATCCAGCCCACCATTATATGTGGCCTGCGAAAGCAAATTGTGTGTGTCAAAGTCCATGACCCTTGCTGAAATCTGAAATGTTAAATTGTCATGTATAATAAATAATGATGAGATTTTCCATTTTTTTACACAGTTTACACTCACTAGAAAAATCATTGAACAAACAAACAGTTGAGGGATTTCGAAAGAGGTAATCAATACATGTGATTAGTTTATATAAATTCACAGTCGTAATGGCACTCTGAGTGAAGACATAATTTCAAAGTAGCAGGCAGCAAAAATGGGTTTGACACCACTGATCTGAATACTGTATGTATAATATAATTTCCTACATGACCTGCACAAAGCAAGGATGTGTGCACTAATCAGCAACCGAATTTCAACCTCTTGTACTGACAGTAGTTGAGTAGTTGAGAGGTCAGTAAAGCCAAGTCAATAAAACTATATCATGCTTGAAGTGACCACTGTGGAAAAAAACAGTCACTCCAGCTCAGATAATGCCACATTTAACAACGAAAGTGGACGAGTTAAAGCATCAGAAATAAGTGTTCAGTCTCTCTAGTAGGGTCAACTGTAGCTTTGGAGGCAACTTTTGCCAGTTTAACAGCATGTTATGGTAGCACCAAAGCCTAATGCTGTTTTCTGGCATATAGAACATTATTTTCACTTTTATGTGCTCCTCCTCCAGAGAAAATAGGCCTGATCTCTCCCTTTGTGGTTGCTCCAACTGCTTACTTCCAACCACCCACACAAAACATTTTCCCAGGCAACAATGTTTCTCCAAAGTTTACAAACAATATGCCCGAAGCAGTTAGGGCTTTCGGTTTCTTGACCGAAGTTGAAATGAAATCTTCGTATTGACTTGAGGAGGATTTCAAAGGGATGGCCTGTTCATCTCCTTGCATACCACAAGCTCGCCGACACATTCACGATGGGAATTGAGGAAAAAAGACAGGAGAAATATGCATTTTATTTTATTTTTTTTTGTTACACCACCCCTCCTCCTCCAGCATCTGGACAAAAAAAAGATGAAGTAGTGTGAAGATCTTTGTCCCAGATGGACTGGACTTACATAAACATACACCCACAACTCAGGGAATATTTGTTGTATCAAGATTGTTTCCTGGTATTTAAATAGATCATTGACGTTTTCAATCGTGTTCGATTTTAGTAACGAATCCAAGAACTAATCTTGAACAAAAGACAGGAAATAGCTGCTTTTCATAGCAGTTCTTGTCTTTTGTTCAAGATCAGTACAATAAAACCCAACCCCATTCCAAAGAATGCTTGGTATTTTGCTATGGCGTTTTCACTGTACCGAATCACAAGAATCAGTTCTTTCGAATTGCATGTTCACCAAGTGATAATGAGATTCAGTCTGAAATACATTTACTTATTGATGGACAGCATGTTTGCAGACCACAGTGGACAGGAATTTGTGAGAGTTAAAGCTTTACTTTTAGTGGTAAATTCAGAGAACTTATACACAGCCCTCCTTTTATATTGCAGAGTTTGTCAAATATTCATTCGAATAGGCTGGTATAAAACTAACAGTTTAGCTATGTTAGCAATGGCTGCCTCATGAAAAATGTCATAAAATGTCATAAAATCAATAACATTTTCAAATGTCGGTTATATATTTTTTTATATTTAAAACTTTATCTTGGTATCAATCAACACCAAATTAATACGGAGCCAATATCGTCGATATCAATGCCGATGTCAAAGGTAGTTTTAGGCTCACATGTCATATAATGTTTCCTATTAAATAACACGCATCATGCCAACTAACGTTTCTTTTTGGTCTCTAAACCACATCATACGATAACATTCTCAATGAAAAAAAGTAAATCTTAACATTTGTTTAAAGTTGAACATATAGTAAACGTTATTCTCCTAGCCAATGTCTTTCTTGCATATTTAATAATAATCCTGGTCTTCTTTTTCTTGCTTGTTTCTATTTGGTTCGTTTTGTCCCACCTTGAAAATAACATAAAATTATTCTCTGACATTGAACATTTTATTATAGACTATTGTATACTGCACTTCAGGAATTGTGTTACAGTAATACAAAGCAAGTAGTTGTTGGATTTAATATCCACAAATAATTACTTGAAAATAGCTACTGGAAAGACCTTTGATTTAGAAAAAGAAATATTATCCTCCCTTCCATCCATCCTTCCATCCATCCATTTTTTTATTCCTCAAGAGACGTGCTGGAGACTACCCATTTGTCTTCAGGCGGGGTACACCCTGAACTGGTTGCAGGGCACACACGGACGAACCACCATTCACATTCACAATTTAAACAGTTTTAGACTCTTCTATTAATCTGCTATGCATGGTGGGCCCCGCCTATTGCCTGAAAACAGCTGGTATATGCTCTAGCATTCCTAGGGCCCTCATGCGGCTAAACGGATCAAAACAATCCCGTTTCATGAATTCCACTTCCCAGGGTGGATCATCACATTTGATTTTCAGTCACCCTTGCACATATTGTCCCCATGTCAAAACCTTTGTGTAAAAAAAACATCTTGTGTCATTTCAACTTCACCCACCGCCAGAGGAGAAGGGGGGGGGGGTTAATTGGTGTGGATTGGTTGGCTTATCTCCAGAAAGTTCACAGAGGAAAATGAGCATGGGATGAGGTCACTTCCGGACAGTGATGTGAAATCAGAGTAAATTGATCTGCATCCTTTCAAGACTTGGAAGGACGGATCAGTAATACTAATACAGCAACATCAAAATATATTTTACTTCAGTGCTCACCGTCTTACTTTTGCACTGCTTGCCGATTGTGTAGTTTTTGTGTTAAAGCTGACTAGTCTTACTTCTATTGCTAAGCAGCAGCGAAGCTTCGCTTCCTGCTCTACATCGAGAACTCCCGCCCCCAGTACCGGCTGCTCTCCTATTGGCTGCGCGTAGGTATCGTCACAACGTTTTGACGCTCAAATTAAAAATGTTTTAAATCCGGCATTAAGGCGTCAAACGCCACCCTTGTGCGACACTCTGCACCTCAGTGCGGACTTGCGCCCTGTCACTGACGTCGCACATATACAATGAATGGCTGCGCTGACTCCACCCAGTGCTTGACACGTTCAATGTGTTGGCACCTTCAGCAGTACATGCGATGTATTATGGGCCGGCGTGCCAGATGGAATGCATTTTTGAAATAATCCCGCGGGCCAAATACAATTGTAGTGCGGGACGAAATTGGCCCACGGGACTGAGTTTGACATGTATGCTCAAACGGACAGTAACTGGGCAAACACTGAATGATCACTGGGCAAAACCGAGCGATTACTTGGCAAAAACAAGCGTTCACTGGGCAAACTAGCAGTCAAAACCGTATCGCTTCTAACTGATTAATGGTACCCATCGCACTTAGACACGCCCAAGTTACAATTGCCAACTAGCCATTCAATACCAATACATAGGCCATAATCCACCTTATCAAACAAAAATTAAACACTATTCCTCCTCATAATAATAGCCAAAATTGTTAAACAAAGTATTTACGTTGAGCTCATTGAATATGTACAATACAGTGGTACCTCGGTTCTCGAACATAATCCGTTCCAGAACCCTGTTCGAAAACCGATTTGTTCGAACACCGAAACCATTTTTCCCATTACAAATAATGTAAATTGTTTTAATCAATCCCAACACCCTGAATGTTTACCTTTTTAGTACAGTATTTTATACATTATTTCATGCATGAAATTGCACATTAAAATGCTGACCAACACATAAAACGCAATGTATATCTCAGAATGTGTTAAGCGAAATGGCAAAAACACAACTAACAAACATAAATGTAACCCAGGTTAATTGTACGTTCATAAAGAAAATAATTATGAATAGGATTTTTTACCTTTGTGGTGGTTAGCAGAAGGCACAGGTGGGCGGAGGAAGGAAATTTAGTCCCCTTCCATAAAAATTTCAGGGAGCTCTTCTGTCTGAGGGGTGCTCCCACGTTCAAATCTCTTTGCTACGGATGACTCGGCTACAGGATGTTCTTTTCTCTTCAAACATCTATCCAATGACACTTGCTCTCACTCCCATAGCCACATCACTAGATTTCACAGCCTCCTTATTCTTTAATATCGTACTGATCATAGATTTCGCCTTGCTGTATTCCCTAGCCAGATCAGACACTCGCACACCTCCTTCATATTTTGCGATTATTTCTTCCTTAAGTGCAATAGTTGTACGCACTACTTTTCTTTTTTCACTTGTAGCAGCACTTACTTTCTTTGGAGGCATGATGATTAGGGGCTAAAACTCTTCGTACACCTGTATTAAACGCGAGAGCAAAATGCAGCACGTCTGATAGCGACAACAGTTGGTCACGAACAAAGCGATACGCCCGTACGCCGCTCAGCATCCCACCCTCGTGTACGCACTCACGCGTCCTACCGGCGTTCAAACTCCGATTGTTGTTCGAACTACGAAGCAAGAATATCTCGAATATTTTGTTCGGACTCCGATTTGTTTGAACTGTGAGTCGTTCGAAAACCGAGGTACCACTGTAAATAAAACTCAAATAATCCATTTGGCAAGTGTGTCTTTCCATGCCATGCTATCTCCCATCCATCTATCCATTTTGTATGCTGATTGTCGTCATTAAAACACTATAGTGATAGCTCATCTTACGAACGCTTTAGCTGACGAACTTTTCGCCTTACGAACATTAAATTCACTAGAATATAATCTTGGCATACGAACGAGTGTTTGGGAAAAACACGGAGCGACACAATGGCTGGTGGATAATTTTCGGCGGAAGAACACCAAACCACAGCGCCTCCGTGGCTGACGGACTAGTTTTCCACACCCACTTTCTTTGAGTACACTCAGTACAGATGTGGTTTGTTATCGATGGGATACCTTTGATTTTTTTTGGGACTTAACAAGACCCCACCACAGACTAGTGTTAAGCTGAAGAGGACACGTCTGTGTAAGCTCTCAGTCGTAAAGGAGTGGTCCATCGATGAAAAGGTTTCTTCAGCCGGCATCTGTACTTTTTTTGAAGGTGTCGGACGTTTCCCTTCTTATCCAAGCTGCTTCTTCAGCGAACTAAAGTCTTACTGATAGTATCGGCCCTATATATATATATATATATCCCTAATGTCCAGGCAGCGGCGCCGGACACTGCTCTGATAGATTCCTACTCTCAGGTTGGGGGGAGCAGAGGACCACTCCCTGCGGCTCCACCGATTGTTCCTACATTCCTGACTAACGACTGGCCTGATTGCCCCACTCCCTCCGGTATCCCCTCATCAGCATTACGAATGTGGCCTAACCTATGTTGCCTAAACAGGCGGTACTACCATTAAGACTTTAGTTCACTGAAGAAGCATCTTGGATAAGAAGCGAAACGTCCGACACCTTCAAAAAAAGTACAGATGACGGCTGAAGAAACCTTTTCATCGCTGAAGAGGACACAAAAGAAAATTACGGTCGAGCAGAAGAATCGAAAAATCATCATCGAAAAACACAAACGAGATGTACGTTTGTGTGACTTTGTGTGGCTAAGGGTGTTTATGTGTTGTTTCAGCAACAGTATCAGGCAATAGAAGAGGTTGAAAAACTTCTGTTGTTTGGATTAACGAAAAGCAGATAGCAGGGGACGGTGTGTGAGTTTATTATCGCAGAGAAAGCATGGCAACTTCACTCGGATATCATCAAGAGGCAACTACATCAACGACCATCAAAATGGTAAATAAAACGACTTTATTATATAGTACAGTTTATTTATTTAATTCCAATACAATAGTGCATTGATTATAAATAATATAAGGTATATTTTGTGTAGTTTTAAGGTGTATTTAGTAGACAATTATGTTTTATGGGATCCTGGAAACGGATCATTCTCATTTTTAATGGTTTCCTATTGGAAATAAATGTTTGGCAGACTTTTCACCTTACACACACTTTCTGGGAACCAATTAGGTTCGTAAGCTGATGTATCACTGTACTTCAAACATGCATGAAAATAAAAGTACAATGTAATGCCATAACAGTGAAAAAAGAAAGATAAAAATTCATCCATCCATCCATCCATCCATCCATCTTCTGACGATTATCCTGGGTCAGGTCGCGGGGGCAGCAGCTTCAGTAGGGAAGCCCAGACTTCCCTCTCCCCAGCCACTTCTTCTTGCTCGTCCTGGCGGATCCCGAGGCGTCCCATGCCAGCTGGGAGACATAGTCTCTCCAGCGTGTTCTGGGTCGTCCCCGGGGTCTCCTGCCAGTGGGGCATGCTCGGAACACCTCACGAGGGAGGCGTCCCGGGGGCATCCTAATCAGATGCCCGAGCCACCTCATCTGGCTCCTTTCGATGTGGAGGAGAAGCGGCTCGACTTTGAGTCTCTCCCGGTTGACCCAGCTTCTCACCTTATCTCTAAGGGAGAGCCCGGACACCCGACGGAGAAAGCTCATTTCGGCCGCTTGCATCCGGGATCTCGTTCTTTCGGACACAACCCATAGCTCATGACCATAGATGAGGTTTGGGACGTAGATCGACCGGTAGATTCAGAGCTTTGCTTTGTGGCTCAGCTCCTTTTTCACCATGACAGATCGGTACAAAGTCCGCATCACAGCAGACGCCGCAACGATCCGCCTGTCGACCTCTCGCTCCCTTACACCCTCATTCGTGAACAAGACACCCAGATACTTAAACTCCTCCACTTGAAGCAAAATCTCCTCCCCGACCCGGAGAGGGCACTCCACCCTTTTCTGACTGAGAACAATTGTCTCAGATTTGGAGATGCTGATGCTCATCCCAAACGCTTCACATTCGGCTGCGAAACGCTCAAGCGAGAGTTGGAGAGCTCCATTTGAAGGCCCCAACAGTACCACATCATCAGGCCGGGGGGCAAAAAGTATGCCGACACCTGCTCTACGCCTCTCACCGTGGGCAACTCCAGAGTGGAAGAGAGTCCAACCACTTTCGAGAGGGCTGGTACCGGAACCCAGCTGGTGTGTGGAGGCAAGCCCAACTACATCTAGTCAGAACTTTTCGACCTCGTGCACCAGCTCAGGCTCCTTCCCTGTAAGAGAGGTGACATTCCACGTCCCAAGAGCTAGCTTCTGCAGTTGAAGGTCGGACCGCCAGGGTCCCCGCCTTTGGCTGCTGCCCAGCTCACAATGCACCCAACCCCTCTGGCCCCTCCCATGGGTGGTGAGCCCTTGAGAAGGGGGACCCACGTTTCCTCTTCGGGCTGAGCCTGACCGGGCCCCATGGGTGTAGGCCCGGCCACCAGGCGCTCGCCAACGAGCCCCATCTCCAGGCCTGGCTCCAGAGAGGGGCCCTGGTGACCCGTGTCCGGGCAAGGGAAAACCATATCCATTTGTCTTTCTCTTCATACGGGGTCTTCTGAGTCGTATTTTGTCTGGTCCCTCACCCAGGACCTGTTTGCCATGGGTGACCCTACCAGGGGCGTAAAGCCCCAGACAACCTAGCTCCTAGGATCATTGGGACACACAAACCCCTCCACCACGGTAAGGTGACGACTCATGGAGAGGACATCGAAATTAAAACCATCAATAAAAATAAAGGGTAAAAAAGGAGCCCAACAAAATTTTAAATAATCAATACAACATAGGTAATACCATACCTCCTTATACATGTTCAAAGAAAGAGTAGGAAAAAATAATGACAGTTCTAAGACCAGTACATATATTGGATGATTAGTATATCCCAATGTCATTAGTATAATGGTGAGTGGGAACCTAACTCAGTTGACTCAAAGCGAGTGGTGTCAGCCAATTAAAGGGCAGCCACATTATTGTATAGACTATATTTAATTTGTAGACAATGTTCAGGGAGAGATGTAAAGTTCATGGATGAACAATTCACAAGTCTGGGAAAATGCAATTTCCTCAAAATAATTCGAACACATAAGAGTCTTCTCATTATCATGGAGTGTTTCCCAGTGATCCAAGCAGCAGTACCGGCATGAAAGAAGTTGAATGAGTCCATAAAGATTGACTGTCAGATTGCATTGAGAAAATTCTGATCCACAATCCAGCATCTCGGGAATCGAAAGAAATTCACTATTAGCACTCTCCATAATAGGGACTGCAGAACTTGACTCAGAACACTGTGAGGCAGTTGACACACCGCCACAAAATGACAGTGACTTCAACGACTGTGGCTTTGGGTTCACAGATTTGGTTGGTGTCCGCCCCTTTTAAGTGGTTCCACTGGTCAGATCTATTTGGTGGTAATCTCAAATCAAATTGAAATTCAAAATTGTGCAGCTACAATTATTTTGCTAGTCAACCATTACAGATACGTAGTGCCTCGGGTTATTTGAATAATCATATCATAACATTGATAGCATGGTCTTTTATATAACCATCACTATCTTACAGCTTAATTTCTTGAAAGATCTTAATTATTTCAGAACATTGGTTTCGTTGAAATATAATTTCGAACTCCTCTTCAGCACAATAATTTTGGGAAAACACTCAAAACAGTGTTGAAACTCAACCAGAAGACCAGGCCAAACAAGGGTGCTGTCTGCAACTCTTAATTAGGGATGTGACATCTCAGCACCTACCATCTGAGAGAGTAAGAGAGGCTGCTTGAGCAGATAATGTGTTTTGACTTTGTGGGGCCCTTTCATCTCAACAACATGGAAGGCTTCTGGACCTTGTCACTGCACTCTCTGGTATTGGCATCATAGCGCCACTGTGTTCTGAAGGGCGAAGAGGCTGCTGTCCCATATTTTTTAAAAACTGTTTTCTTCCGTTATGGTGTTTCAAAAGTTGGAATAGTATTGTTTGATTTTTATGTTGAAATAATGGTTTCTTGTGGTATTTTCCAATTTCAAGATATCATCATAATCTAGTCCCGTCTGAAAACTGAAACAAGTCTCCATCTCTGAACTGGTTGAGACTGGTGTCCTTTTTTTGTTGGATGTTATTCAAAGACAAAGTGACTTGAAAGTGACAACTTTGCCTGTGGGAAAGACGGTGCTCAGGTTCAGCTGCAGCTCTGGTTACGCTTTGTACTCTGAAGGCATGGTGGACAACTCTTATGCTTGTGTTTTATTGTTTTTTATGTTCTCTCCTCCTCAACTCACCTTCACAATAATCAAGAAAGTGGAGGTGAAGTAATAGCCAGTGGACAGATGCAGTGAAAAGGGACTGCCGTGTGAGCCAGTTCCTCTGTATTGATGGACAGAAGTCAGATATTGGTATCAGAGTTTCACTTTTGTGCTTCAATACACCAAAAGGGCGGTTAATTCAGAGTGTGGGATGTTATCCGTGTGGGAGTTGTGACCTTTTTTCTCACAGTGTCACCATTTCACTAAAACACAAACAACTGGTCAGACACAAATTTTAATTAGAAATATTTCTATTTGTATCAGAATGCATTTTTGAAACTGGATGGATCTTTTTCTCTGGTTCATGGTTCTTCACCGTGTTAGGAGATGGGAGTAAAATCAGCAGGAATCAAGGTGATGATTATTTTAATCTTGGACAGCAAAGACATTGTGAGGTCGAATTAGGTAGGCCATTTAGGGGGAAGCTTCGGCTCTCCCCCCACCCGAGATCTTATTTATACAGAGGGTAGGAATGACATCATTTCAAAAGGGGGCTATCAGCTATGAGATAGAAGGCTGAAATATGTTATTAGACTGAAATAAGAATGGTTGAGTAACGGTACACACTACAAATACGTAAGGTTATAAGGTAAACTACACACACACACACACACACACACACACACACACACACACACACACACACACATATATACAGTAAAGTCTCGTTATATCGATATTCAAGGGAGTCCGCAAAAATATCGATATAACCGGGACTATCGATATATCCGACCCTGTTTGCATGTAATTTTCCCCGTGTGTGCATAGAAATAGTATCGATATAACCGGGACTATCGATATATCCGATATCGATATAACGAGACTTTATAAAAAAGGGGCTATCAGCTATGAGATAGAAGGGGCTTTATATATATATATATATATATATATATATATATATATATATATATATATATATATATATATATATCGTTGCGAGCGCCTGGTGGCCGGGCCTACAACCATGGTGTATATATATATATATATATATATATATATATATATATATATATATATATGGGTGTGTGTGTGTGTGTGTGTGTGTAGTTTACCTTATAACCTTACAATTATATATATATACACGGACTAACAACTTAGACTAAACTTGGGCAAATACAAATGAGTAGAAAATAAGTAACATTGGATGTTTAAGGATGTGCATATGAAATAGTTCTATCATTGATTTAAAACAGGAGTCGGGAACCTTTTTGACGAAGAGAGCCATAAAAGTAAAATATTTAGAAATGTTCTTCAGCGAGAGCCACACGGGCACACACACACACACGGGCGCGCGCGCGCACACACACACGGACACGGGCGCGCACACACACACACACACACACACGGGTGCGCGCGCGCACACACACACACACGGGCGCGCGCGCACGCACACACACACATGGGCGCGCAAACACACACGGGCGCGCGCACACACACACGCAAACACCCGCGGTCACTTTTCAACAAAATATCAGAATGGATTATTTAAACTAACTTTGTGATAGTACTCACCGTTAACATGAATGTTTTTCCGTTCCTCGTGATGAGTAAAAATCCAGGCAAACGATCGGAATGAAATTCAACTTGCCGGTCCGGAGGCGGAGTTACTGCTAGCTAGCCTGCGCACGGCTCATAAGCTTCCACACTTGCTATCTGCAATCTACTTCTCGCAGCAGTATGTTGATGCTAACGTTAACAGGGGGCTTGTTAACATTCGACTGTTTCTTCGATGGTGTTGTTTCATTGCAAATTCGAATCCGAACATTTTCTCTCCTCAAAGGCTAATGAATCCTTCGGTGAATTCAAGCTGAAGTGCACTCGCGGGGCTCATTTAAAAGGGCGTTTACCTGTTTCGACTGACGGCCAGTGTCATTCAATCAAAATTGCGCTTTCCGCCAACTGCAGCCCCAACGGGAAATCAACGGCGAAAAAAACGCCAATATGTATTTAGTTTTATCGGCGAGCCATATGCAATCATCAAAAGAGCCATATATGGCTCGCGAGCCATAGGTTCCCGACCCCTGATTTAAAAGAACAGTTTCTGTTTTGTATCACATCCGTTTTTTTTATCTTATTCTTCAATTTATTTTCATTGGCAATAGGTATTTTACAGATTGTAGCTATACCCAAACCTCAATTCATGAATATTATTAGAAAACATATTACTATAATACATATTTATTCTGATTGTTATTATTATAATTATCCATCCATTCATGCATTTTCTAATGCGGTGATCCCGACAAGTGCCGCGGATTGTGCTGGTGCCTAATTCAGTAGTTCGCGGGAACTAGGCGGGGGACACCCTCAACTGGTTGCCAGCCAATCGCAGGGCACACATACTGCAGACGCTCAACCATTTGCATAGTCAATACCACTTTGTGGCAATTTAAAATGCTGCGTTAACCTCCATCCATCCATCTTCTGACGATTATCCAGGGTCAGGTCGCGGGGGCAGCAGCTTCAGTAGGGAAGCCCAGACTTTCCTCTCCCCAGCCACTTCTTCTAGCTCATCCTGCCGGATCCCGAGGCGTTCCCAGGCCAGCTGGGAGACATAGTCTCTCCAATGTGTTCTGGGTCGTCCCCGGGGCCTCCTGCCAGTCGGGCATGTTCGGAACACCTCACCAGGGAGGCGTACTGGGGGCATCCTAATCAGATGCCCGAGCCACCTCTTCTGGCTCCTCTCTATGCGGGTCGACTTTGAGTTCCTCCCGGATGACCGAGCTTCTCACCTTATCTCTAAGGGAGAGCCCGGACACCATACGGAGAAAGCTCATTTCGGCCGCTTGCATCCGGGATCTCGTTCTTTCGGACACAACCCATAGCTCGTGACCATAGATGAGGGTTGGCATGTAGATCGACCGGTAAATTGAGAGCTTTGTTTTTTGGCTCAGCTCCTTCTTCACCACGACAGATCGGAACAAAGTCCGCATCACAGCAGATGCCGCACCGATCCGCCGTCGACCTCTCACTCCCTCACACCCTCATTCGTGAACAAAACTCTCAGAGCTTAAACTCCTCCCTCTTCTTTTCCTTTCGGCTTCTCCTCCACTTGAGGCAAAATCTCCCTGAGGGCACTCCACCCTTTTCCGACTGAGGACAATTGTCTCAGATTTGGAGGTGCTGATTCTCATCCCAACCGCTCACATTCGGCTGCAAAACGCTCGACAGAGAGTTGGAGAGCTCCACTTGAAGGCCCCAACAGTGCCACATCATCTGCAAAAAGCAGAGATGCTATACTGAGGCCACCAAAACGGAATCCTTCAAGGCTTCGGCTCCGCCTAGAAATTCTGTCCATAAAGGTTATGAACAGAATCGGTGACGAAGGGCAGCCTTGGCGGAGCCCAACCCTCACTGGAAACAATTCCGACTTACTGCCGGCAATGCGAACCAGACTCTGACATTGGTCGTATAGGGACCGAACAGCCCGTATCAGGCGCTCCTGTACCCCATACTCCCGAAGCACCCTCCACAAAACTCCACGAGGGACACGGTCAAACGCTTTCTCCAAGTCCACAAAGCACATGCACATGTGGTTGGGCGAATTCCCATGCACCCTCGAGGACCCTACTAAGGGTGTAGAGCTGGTCCACTGTTCCGCGGCCGGGACGAAAACCACACTGTTCTTCCTCAATCTGAGGCTCGACTTTCCGATGGACCCGCCCCTCTAGAACCCCTGAATAGACCTTTCCAGGGAGGCTGAGGAGTGGAATCCCTCTGGAGTTGGAACACACCCTCCGGTCCCTTTTTTTAAAAAGAGGGACCACCACCCAGTCTGCCAATCCAGAGGCACTCTCCCCAATGACCACGCAATATTGCAGAGGCATGTCAGCCAGAACAGCCCCACAACATCCAGAGCCTTGAGGAACTCCGGTCGGATCTCATCCACCCCCGGGGCGTTGCCACCAAGGAGCTTTTTAACCACCTCTGTAACTTCAGCCACAGAGATCGGAGAGCCCACCTCGGAGTCCCGAGACACTGATTCCTCCAAGGAAGGCATGTTGGTGGAGTTGAGGAGGTCTTCGAAATACTCTGTCCACCGTTTCACGACGTCTCGAGTCGAGGTCAGCAGCGCCCCATACTCACTGTACACAGTGTTAGTGGTGCACTGCTTTCCCCCCCTGAGATGCCGGATGGTGGACCGGAATTTCCTCGAAGCGGTCCAGAAGTCGGCTTCCGTGGCCTCACCTAACTCTTCCCATGCCTGTTTTTTGCCTCGGCAACCACCGAAGCTGCATTTCGCTTGGCTAATCGATGCCTGTCAGCTGTCTCAGGGGTGCCACAGGCCATATAAGCCCGATAGGACTCCTTCAGCTTTACGGCATCCCTTACTACTGGTGTCCACCAGCGAGTACGGGGGTTTCCACCACGACAGGCACCAACCACCTTACGGCCACACCTCTGATTTGCCGCCTCAGCAAGGGAGGTACGGAACATGGTCCATTTGGACTCAATGTCCCCCACCTCCCCTGGGACATGTGTGAAATTCTGCCGGAGGTGGGAGTTGAAACACCTTCTGACAGGGGATTCCGTCAGACGTTCCCAACAAACACTCATAGCACGTTTGGGTCTGCCAGGTCGGACTGGCATCTTCCCCCACCAACGGAGCCTACTCACCACCAGGTGGTGATAAGTTGACAGCTACGCCCCTCTCTTCACTCGAGTGTCCAAAACATGAGGCCGCAAATCCAATGATACAACTCCAAAGTCAATCATCGAAATGCAACCAAGGGTGTCCTGGTGCCACGTGCATATATGGACCCCTTATTATATAGTTTGAATAAAGTGTTTGTTATAGACAATCCGTGTCGAACACAGAAGTCCAATAACAAAACACCACTCGTGTTCTGATCGGGGGGCCGTTCGTCCCAATCACGGCCCTCCAGGTCTCACTGTCATTGCCCACATGAGCATTGAAATCGGCCAGCAGAACAAGGTAGTCCGCAGGGGGAGCGTTCTCCAGCACACCCCCTAACGTCTCCAAAAAGGATGGGTACGCTGAACTGCTGTTTGGTGCATATGCACAACCAACAGTCAGAACGCGTCCCCCCACCTAAAGGCGGAGGGAAGCAACCCTTTCGTCTACCGGGGTGAATCCCAATGTACAGGCGACGAGCCGGGGGGCAAAAAGTATGCCGACACCTGCTCTACGCCTCTCACCGTGGGCAAATACAGAGTGGAAGAGAGTCCAACACCTCTCAAGAGGGCTGGTACCGGAACCCAGACTGTGTGTGGAGGCAAGCCCAATTATGTCTAGTCGGAACTTTCCAGCCAGCTTCTGCAGTCGAGGATCAGAGAAGGGGGACCCACGTTTCCTCTTCGGCTGAGCCCGACCGGGCACCACGGGTGTAGGCCCGGCCACCAGGCGCTCGCCAACGAGCCCCATCTCCAGGCCTGGCTCCAGAGAGGGGTCCCGGTGACCCGCGTCCTGGCAAGGGAAAACCAAGTCAATTTACGTTTCTCTTCATTGGGGTCTTTTTAGTCATACTTTGTCTCGTCTCTCACCCAGGACCTGTTTGCCATGGGTGACCCTGCCAGGGGCATAAAGCCCCAGACAACCTAGCTCCTAGGATCACTGGGACACACAAACCCCTTCCCACGGTAAGGTGACGACTCATGGAGAGGGCTGCGTTAACCTGCCATGCATATTTTGGCGGTGTGAGAGGAAAACAGCCTACCCCGAGAAAACCCACGCAGCCACGGTGAGAGCATCGGGAGGCCAGTGCTGGAATCGAACCATGAACCTCTGTGCTGTGATCAGATATTCTCACCAGTCTACACCGTGCCACCTTGGCTCAGATGATCACATTAAATTAAACACTCACCTTTTGTTAATGGTGATTTTAATCTGTTGCTAAGGAATTCGGTGATTATTCACCTAACAGGCAGCAAGTGTGTGTTGAGTCAGGTGTATAAATGCATTCAATCATATGATTTGATTACATTGAAAGATTTCTCACCTCTCTTTCAACTGGCAGAATCGGCTTTCATCTCTGAATGTGGGAGGAAACCGGAGTACCCAGAGAAAACCCACACGGGTCCTGGAATAACACAAACAATCCACACAGGGAGGCCAGAGTTAGAATGGAACCTCTGCATGGTGAGATTGATGCGGTAACCACTGGTCCACCGGGCCACTCCCCTTCACATTATTCAAGATCAAAGATGTAGTTGTCGCGTTCAAAAAGGTGAGCTTCCGCTGTCTAATAAACCAGCATCACTACCGGCAGTGTACGTCTGTGTAGGCTCTTAGTCGTACAGGAGTGGTCCATCAATGAAAAGGTTTCTACAGCTTTCATCTGTACTTCTTTGAAGGTGACGGACGTTTCACTCCTCATCTGTAGAGCTTCATCAGCGAACTAAAGTTGTGTTGGTAACTCTAACCCTATATATATCCCTAATGGACAGAATCGATGTTGCCAGACGTCTGCTCTGATAGGTCCTTGCTCTAATTTTGGGGACCAATAGACTACTCCCTGAAGGTAAAGGATTTTACTCTTTTACAAAACAGCAAAACCCTTCACTGAATCGCAAAGGTGGTTTGAGGATTAATTTACATCATGCTTACAACAGACTTCTTAGGTCGTTACCACATAGGTTTAGTCATGTTGATGAGGTGGTACCAGAGCTGATGGGGCAATCAGAGCCAGGCATAATCCATTAGAGGTAATCAGAAAGAATAAAAGAAGTATTCAGATTAGTTTAAGGGAGTAGTCTATTGATCCTCCAACTTTAGAGCAGAGACCTATCAGAGCATATATCTGGCACCGCCACTTCTGTCCGTTAGGGATATATATTGGGCCAGAGTATCCAGCACAATTTTAGATCGCTGACGAAGCTCTTCGGATGAGGAGCGAAACATCCGATACCTTCAAAGAACTACGGATGACGGCTTAAGAAGCCTTTTCATCGCTACAACCAGTGTAATTCCACATTATAAAACACCTGGACGACAATGTCATCGCAGTTTTGCTTTGCAGCCACATGCATCTCAATTTTACTCAAGAATTTTAGGTGCCAACTCAACTTCCTTTCACCTTTTTCCTGTCTTCGCGGGCTATTGTGCCGCGATGGGAAAAGACTACCCACTACTGTGAAAGAGAGGCCCAGAAATGGTCCTATTCATTTATAAGACGGACATATAAGAGTATTAGATCAATTATAATTATACAGGGACTGGCGGCAGGGCCCTCTTTTATCCCAACCGTTAGGATGATTTGTGTTTGTTGTCGGTTCAAGGCTTTCTAAAGCATGTGCTGGCTTATGCAAAAGGTTCTGGCAAAGAGGAAACTTGTGGTGGTTGCGGGGGCGTTTGCAAAGCGTGAAAGCGACATCACAATGTAAATGAAGCAAAGAAACAGAGGGAGTGCGAATAAAATGAGGCTTTGACTGGCAACTTAACAGGCAAAACCAAATGTGTCTTTTGCTGAAAGATGTATTGCCAGTGAGCGAGTGTGTATGCTGAGCAAGAAATAGAAAGAGCAAAAGCAGACCGCAGAATCTTTCCTGCATCTATTTTTCCTTCTTCTCCTCCAGTCTAAGACGACTCTACGAATGTAGCAACATAAAAGGCCTCGCAATCTGAATGTACATTCTTGTTCCAGTGTCCAGATGACAGAGAGAGCTGGAGAAAAACTGAGAGAGATGAAGCAGGTTTTCCATTTCTGTCCATTAACGTACAGGTATCAACAGAGGGAAATGACTTTGAGGGTCTTGTCATCTTCCCGCTATACCATGTCTCTAAAATTAGGACATCTGTTTGCCACAATAGTAATGGGTAAAAGCAGCATTTAAAGGCTTCAGCAACAACTTGATGTTATTTCTAAGCATCATGTTGTTTACGGACCGTTGTGTGCTTCCAACTCTCGGGGAACAGTCAGAACACACTTTGCTGTTTTTCATGATGGAATGCTTGAGAATTTGGTGAGGAGAAACTTGAATGCCTTGCTCAAAGTTCAATTTCAATTCAAATCAAATTGAAGAGTGGAACCTATGACCATACAAACGTCTTCAAGTGAAATGTACAATGCATCCACCCTATGTGGGGCTAACAATCCACAAGAAGCAACTAATCTAATCTATTTATGACAATTTGATGGAGTCCAAATGTTTGTTTGTTTGTTTGTTTTTGACCAATATGGTCATTTTTCATCCTCACTTTGCCTTCCAAATCCTCACTAGACTGTAGTTACAATACCACCATACAACAGTGAATATAAAAAGGTACCGTACGTCTGTACGCAAATGCACGTATGCATGTGCATGTTTTTCTGCTTTTATAGCTTGCCAAAACAGTAAAGGCTGATTATCCACAGTGTGAGGCTGTGAATGAAAGAGTGTATAATCCCAGATGAAAATTGAGTCCAAGTCTCCATTAAAGATTTTCCATCAGAAATAATCTCAGTTTCTGATTAGTTACAACCAAAACCATTTTGATGTTTAAAGTGGTTATTCCGCATAATTGTATTAGTGTTTAACCATATTTATCCTGGTTTATCCATAACGCCCTCAAATTTAACAGCGACAAAACAAAACTTCTTGTCAGTACCAAACCCACTCTACATAAAGCCAATAGTTTCTCCCTCACTATTGATTGTTCCACAGTGCTCGCCTCCCCTCAGTTCAAGAGCCTTGGTGTCATCCTCTGAAGCTCACTATCCTTCCACTCCCATATAAGTAACGTAACCCGATCCGCGTTGTCTGCCGATGTAATATCAATCGTCTCCGTCCCACTCTCATCTCTCACACCACTCCGATCCTTGTTCACAGTCTCCTCTCCTCCCGTATTGATTATTGCACTTTCCTTCTTGGTGTCCATCACAAATTTCTCCATAAACTACAGCTAGTCCAGAACTCCTCAGCCTGGATCATCACCAGAACCCCTTCCTTTCGTCTTATCACCTCTGTCCTAAATTTAGAATTGAGTTCAAAATACTTTTATATACACTTTAAGCCATCCACAACCTTGCCCTCCCACCCACATACAGTACCTGTCTGACCTTCTTCAAATTTATGTTCCCTCTCGTTCCCTCAGATCCTCATCATCCCTCTACCTCTGCGTGCCCTCTGCCCGTCTCAGCATAATGGGGTGCAGAGCTTTCAGCCGCTTTGCCCCCAAACTCTGGAACTCACTTCTACCCAACATCCGCAATATTGATTGTATTGCAACATTGAAATACTCCCTCAAAACTTTATTTAAAATCGCCTTCTCAGTGTAGACAAATCTCTTCTTTTATTATTTATAATACAGTAAAGTCTCGTTATATCGATATCGGTTATATCGATAGTACCGCTTATTACAATACTATTTTCATTTCCCGTGCACATTTCTAGTCTTTTTATGTATAATTAGTACCGTTTAGTACGATACCCGGTTATTACGATAATCCGGTTATTACGGTGCTCCTTTTCATCCCCCGCCGGCCATTTTTGTTGTTTATATCGATATATCCGTCGCGCCATTGGTCAACTTGGTCACGTGTCTTGTTACGTGAGCCGCCATTGGTCGCGCCATTGGTCGACTTGGTCACATAAGCCGCCATCGGTCGCGCTATTGGTCGACTTGGCCGTGTGACTTTGTCACGTGACACGCCATCGGTCGCGCCATTGGTCAACTTGGTCACGTGTCTTGGTTACGTGTCACGCCATCAGTCGCGCCATTGGTCGACTTGGTCAGGTGACTTGGTTACGTGCCCAGCACCCGTGTAGCAGAGCCATTTTCATTTTCAGACGCTAGCTCGTGTGTAGCAGACGAGATTGAAGTGTTTGTGTTAAAAGGTAAAAATGGGAAGCAGAAGAAGATTGATGACTTTTTTAAATTGTATACATAATACAGTAAGATGTAAGCGTTGCAGTTTCCCTGTTGTGTTATGTACATGCCCACTGTACTGTATATGAATGCAATCGTTTTTTGCAACAATGTTTCTTGTTTTGTCTTCTGAAGCGCGATGATTTTGAAAATTATTAACATTCCATACTGTGTATTAAAGGACAGCCGATGTCACTTTTTATTCAAATGCAAATAAAAATGCAGATTCGGATAATATGCTTTCTTGTTACACATCCAGTTATGAATATGTTTCAAATACACTGTAGTTCTGAAGATTAAAGCATACATGTTTACAATCATTAAAGAATTATATGTGCCATTTTGAGGCAACATTGGGGGAACATCTCTCACCCCAAAAAAAAGGGAGCTAATGGCCAGCTCCGTTTCTTATATGGCGCTTGGCTGCCCTCTTTTGGCGGCTTTTGTTTAATGCAGTTCGGCGCAGGATCGGATATATTGATAGTCCCGGTTATATCGATATTTTTTCGGACTCCTTTGAATATCGATATAACGAGACTTTACTGTACTTGAGGTTTTATTTTTCTTGTCATTGTGACTGTGAATGTTCCTTGAGAGTGTTGAAAGGTGCTTATGAATACAATTATGATTATTATGATTATTATGATTATTATGATTATCATGATTATCATGATTATTATGATTATTATGATTATTATAATTATTATGATCATGACACCTATCCATGGGTCGTCACCTTACCGTGGTGGAGGGTTTTGTGTGTCCCAATGATCCTAGGTGCTAGGTTGTCTGGGGCTTTATGCCCCTGGTAAGGTCACCCATGGCAAACAGGTCCTGGGTGAGGGACCAGACAAAGTACGAATCAGAAGACCCCATATGAAGAAAAACACCAATGGATTTTGTTTTCCCTTGCCCGGACGCGGGTCACCGGGGCCCCTCTGTGGAGCCAGGCCTGGAGATGGGGCTCGTTGGCGAGCGCCTGGTGGCCAGGACTACACCCATGGGGCCCGGTCGGGCTCAGTCCGAAGAGGAAACGTGGGTCCCCCTTCTCAAGGGCTCACCACCCATGGGATGGGCCAGAGGGGTCGGGTGCATTGTTAGCTGGGCGGCAGCCAAAGGCAGGGACCCTGGCGGTCCGACCCTCGACTGCAGAAGCTAGCTCTTGGGACGTGGAATGTCACCTCTCTTACAGGGAAAGAGTCCGAGCTGGTGCACGAGGTCGAAAAGTTCCAACTAGAGATAGTTGGGCTTGCTTGCACACACAGCCTGGGTTCCGGTACCAGCCCTCTCGAAAGGGGTTGGACTCGCTTCCACTCTGGAGTTGCCCACGTTCAGAGGCGTAGAGCAGGTGTCGGCATACTTATTGCCACCCGGCTCGCCGCCGTACATTGGGATTCATCCCGGTAGACGAAAGGGTTGCTTCCCTCCACCTTCGAGTGGTGGGACAGGTTCTGAGTTCAGTGTACCCATCCTTTTTGGAGACTTTAGGGGGTGTACTGGACAGCACTCCCCTGCTTTGTTCTGCTGGGCGATTTCAATGCTCATGTGGGCAATGACAGTGATGAGAACAGGAGTGGTGTTTTGTTATTGGACTTTTGTGCTAGACACGGATTGTCTATAACAAACACTTTAGTCAAACATAAGGGTTTACATATGTGCACGTGGCACCCGGACACCCTTGGTCGCAGTTCGATGATTGACTCTATAGTTGTATCATCGGATTTGCGGCCTCATGTTTTGGACACTCGAGTCAAGAGAGGGGCGGAGCTGTCAACTGATCATCATCTGATTGTGAGTAGGCTCCGTTGGTGGGGGAAGAGGCTAGTCCGACCTGGCAGACCCAAACGTGTTGTGAGTGTTTGTTGGGAACGTCTGGCGGAATCCCCTGTCAGAAGGAGTTTCAACTCCCACCTCCGGCAGAATTTCACACATGTCCCAGGGGAGGTGGGGGACATTGAGTCCGAATGGACCATGTTCCGTACCTCCCTTGCTGAGGCGGCAAATCAGAGGTGTGGCTGTAAGGTGGTTGGTGCCTGGACACCAGTAGTAAGGGATGCCGTACAGCTGAAGAAGGAGTCCTACCGGGCCTAGAAAGCCTGTGGTACCCCTGAGACAGCTGACAGGTATCGATTAGCCAAGCGGAATGCAGTCTTGATGGTCGCCGAGGGAAAAACACGGGCAAGGGAAGAGTTCAGTGAGGACATGGAAGCCGACTGCCGGGCCGCTTCGAGGAAATTCTGGTCCACCATCCAGCGTCTCAGGAGGGGAAAGCAGTGCACCACTAACACTGTGTACAGTGAGGATGGGGTGCTGCTGACCTCGACTTGAGACGTCGTGAACCGGTGGGCAGAGTACTTCGAAGACCTCCTCAACTCCACCAACATGCTTTCCTTGGAGGAAGCAGTGTCTGGGGACTCCAAGGTGGGCTCTCCGATCTCTGTGGCTGAAGTCACCGAGGTGGTTAAAAAGCTCCGCGGTGGCAACGCCTCGGGGGTGGATGAGATCCGACCGGAGTTCCTCAAGGCTCTGGATGTTGTGGGGCTGTTCTGGCTGACATGCCTCTGCAATATTGCGTGGTCATTGGGGAGAGTGCCTCTGGATTGGCAGACTGGGTGGTGGTCCCTCTTTTTAAAAAAAGGGACCGGAGGGTGTGTTCCAACTCCAGAGGGATTCCACTCCTCAGCCTCCCTGGAAAGGTCTATTCAGGGGTTTTAGAGGGGCGGGTCCGTCGGAAAGTCGAGCCTGAGATTGAGGAAGAACAGTGTGGTTTTCGTCCCGGCCGCGGAACAGTGGACCAGCTCTACACCCTCAGCAGGGTCCTTGAGGGTGCATGGGTATTCGCCCAACCAGTCTACATGTGCTTTGTGGACTTGGAGAAAACGTTTGGCCGTGTCCCTCGTCGATTTCTGTGAAGGGTGCTTCGGGAGTATGGGGTACAGGAATGCCTGATACGGGCCGTTCGGTCCCTATACGACCGATGTCAGAGTCTGGTTCGCAATGCCGGCAATAAGTCGGAATCGTTTCCAGTGAGGGTTGGGCTCCGCCAAGGCTGCCCTTTGTCACCGATTCTGTTCATAACCTTTATGGACAGAATTTCTAGGCGCAGCCGAAGCGTTGAAGGTTTCCGTTTTGGTGGCCTCAGTATAGAATCTCTGCTTTTTGCAGATGATGTGGGACTGTTGGGGCCTTCAAGTGGAGCTCTCCAACTTTCTCTTGAGCGTTTCACAGCCGAATGTCAAGCGGCTGGGATGAGAATAAGCACCGCCAAATCTGAGACAATGGTTCTCTGTCGGAAAAGGGTGGAGTGCCCTCTCCGGGTCCGGGAGGAGATTTTGCCTCAAGTGGAGGAGTTTAGGTATCTGGGTGTCTTGTTCACGAATGAGGGTGTAAGGGAGCGAGAGGTCGACAGGATGATCGGTGTGGCGTCTGTTGTGATGCGGACATTGTACCGATCTGTCGTGGTGAAGAAAGAGCCGAGCCAAAAAGCAAAGCTCTCAATTTACCGGTCGATCTACGTCCCAACCCTCATCTATGGTCACGAGCTGTGGGTTGTGTCTGAAAGAATGTGATCCCGGATTAGACCTCTTCAAAATTGACCTTTTTCTTCAAACATGGAGAGTTATGTTATTCCCATTCTCCAAGGTCTAAATTAGCTAAATATACCAGTTATTGTGATCATGGACCTTGGCTATGCCTGCCTCAAGAGCCATGTAATTTTATTGTTGACATTTTTTTAAAACGCTGCAAAATTTGGGATATTATATCCTTATTTTTATTGTAGCTTTCCAGAGGTTGATGTTATAGCATTGAAAGTGGTACCAAATGAAGGCTAATAAAACTTTCTTGAATTTGGTGGTAAGTACAATAAAACACATGAACACCTGTGCAAATTTTAGCTAATTTTAATGCACAAACAGCTGGGACACTACAAAACATCAGTTTGGTAGTATGATAGCAGTGCACTGACACATATATTGTATAAGAAACTGTCAGATAGGATGTTACTAATACATGTATTGTCACTTGTTCAATGTGACTTTTTTGAAACTGTCAATTTTTTTCCTCTGGTACTCCACAACTTGTAGTAAGCAGCTTCATTGCTCTGGGTCAGTTGTGATCTGAGTTGCAAAGTCACTCATTAATTTCACGCCTCTCTCAGCCACATCATTGGTCACTTTCACTGACCTCAAAAACTTCTATGCATTCCTGTAGCTGTCATTGACTTCCCAGGTGTCAGCAGGAGTAGTGCGCCAGTCACATATCACTCGAAGAGCATCAAACAGAAAGTGAGACTCTGGCCCTACCAGGTCTGTGAGAACTGTAGCTGCCTTGATGACAGGAAACACTGGCTTGTCTTTCCTGTAACTCACAGGTTTCTCTGTTTCTGAAAGCTTGACTGCGAGCTTCTCTTTTGCAGACTTGGTCATGCTGGCATATGAACTGAACAAGGTGAATGGCACTCGTTTCTGGGTCAGATACCAGCGGTGGTTGTTCATTTTCTTGAGAACAGAGGTTGCCAGTTCATTAATCATACTGCTTGTATTGCAGCATGTTCTTCATAAGCTGGAGGTCATGGATAGGTGCATCAGCTGCATAGGTGGTCATCACCCAGTGGCTGGTGTAGAATGAGGCCAGGAACTTGTTCATCCTCTCCAGCTTGAAGATAGTGTTCGTGTTGTATTTTAGTTCCTTGGAAAACATGAGCATCTTCATACAGTAAATGTTCCTGGCCATCCAGCGGGCTTGGTGAATGGCACCTGGCTTGACCCAGTGGATACCTCGAGGACGTTCCTCACCAAGCAGGATCAGACACAGCTCTGCCACCTCTCTGTAATCTGCCCTCGAACTTGCTTCCTCAAGGAAATTGCTTAAGAATGCGATTGTGCTTGTCTTCTTCTTTGTCTTCTTCTGTTTCAAGTCTTGTTCAACTAGGCCCAGAACTCTTGGGCAGTCCTTAATCAACTTGTCCCACTTCTCTTTCACATTGCTGAACATTGGGTTGTCAGGACCTTGCTAAACACAGCCTCCCATACACTTCCAATTATTACCTCTGATATGTGATGGCGACAAGCGAAGTAGAATGCCTTTTTGCCTAGTTTTTCTTCAATAAGCTTCGCTGCACCCTTGTTGATGCCACTGTTGCTTGCTGTGGTATCAAACACCAAGCCTACAATGTTGTCTGTGAGACCCCATGTTTCTATCAGTTCCAATGTAGCATTACACTGTTGGATTTCTGTGTTTGTATGAAGGGCACACCAAGCATCTTCCCTTCTTCATACTGTGGAGTACCAGAGACGAGCACTGCAAGACTTTCCACAGGGTATCTTTCACCAAGAACATCCCGTAGTGATAATAAATTATATACATGCATTAAGAGTAACATTTTTGAGATAAAGTTATGTATTATATGATGGCATCCTTTCCAAGCATAAAAAATATATGTTTGTGCATTAAGATTAATTAAAATTAACACAGGTGTTCATGTGTTTACTACCATATGCAAGAAAATAGCTTTCATTTGGTACCACTTTCAATGCTTTAGCATCAACCTCTGGAAAGCTACAATGAAAATAAGGACATACTATCCCAAATTTTGCAGAGTTTTTGAAAAACGTAAACAATAAAATAACATGGCTCTTGAGGCAGGCATAGCCAAGGTCCATGATCACAATAATTGGTATATTTAGCTAATTTAGACCTTGGAGAATGGGAATAATATCAGTCTCCATATGTTTGAAGAAAAAGGTCAATTTTAAAGAGGTCGAGATGCAAGCGGCCGAAATGAGCTTTCTCCCCGGGGTGTCCGGGCTCTCCCTTAGAGATAAGGTGAGAAGCTCGGTCATCCGTGAGGGGCTCAAAGTCGAGCCCCTTCTCCTCCACATCGAGAGGAGCCCGATGAGGTGGCTCGGGCATCTGATTAGGATGCCCCCAGGACGCCTCCGTGGTGAGGTGTTCCGAGCATGCCCCACTGGCAGGAGACCCCGGGGACGACCCAGGACACGCTGGAGAGACTATGTCTCCCATCTGGCCTGGGAACGCCTCGGGATCCGCCAGGACGAGCTAGAAGAAGTGGCTGGGGAGAGAGAATTCTGGGCTTCCCTACTGAAGCTGCTGCCCCCGCGACCCGACCTCGGATAAGCGGCAGAAGATGGATGGATGGAGGATGAGGACGATGACGGTGATGATGATGATAATTATTAATTATTATTATTATTATTATTAATTATTATTTATTTCCTCTGTTATGATGATGAGGTGATACCAGAGCAATGGGACAATCAGGCCAGTTGTAGACCCCATAATCAGGCAGGACAATAGAGGCAATCAGTCAGGATAATAGAAGTAATCAGTGTAGCCTCAGGGAATAGTCCTGTGCTCCCCCAACCTGAGAGCAGGGACCTACCGTATTTTCACGACCAAAGAGCGCACCGTGTGAAAAGGCGCAGTCTCATTTATGTGTGCCAATTTCTGTATTTAACACACACATTGGGCGCACCGGATGAAAGGACACAAGTTTTATATATCGGTACATATCCTCTACTGCCATACGGGCGTCCGCCTTACCACAACATACAGGCGTATTTAAAAAACAGATCGGGAGCAAAACTGAGTTTGGTAGTACTTTATTTATTAATGACAAAGTAAGAACATTTTGTAATCATCGCTCAATAGGCGTCGGCATGGTAAAAACAAGCACATTACCGGTAACAGAATCGAACAGTTGCGCTAAATCCAACATGGCAGGTTCGCTTTCCTCACTGTCAGTTACTTTCTGTGCCGTGCGGCTCCTCGGAAATAATGCCGGCTTTTCCGAAAGCTCGAACCACCGTGCCAGCAGACACGTTAGCCCAAGCATCCACAATCCATTTGCAAACTGTGGCATAACTCGCCCGGCGCTGCCTACCACTCTTCGTGAAGCTGTGGTCTCCTTCGGTCATCCATCGCTCCCACGCCGCTCGCAGCCTCACTTTGAACGGCCGGTTCACACCGATGTCCATCGGTTGGAGTTCCTTGGTCAACCCACCCGGAATCACAGCAACCGTTCACTTTCTGCTTCACATTGTCTGTGAGATGCGCTCGCATAGAGTCACAAATCAGAAGTCACAAATCAGAAGTTTCTCTCCGTTCGCATGGCAGCCAAGCACAACAGTAAACGAAGCCTTTTCGTACCCCGTTGTGCGTATCGCTACCGTGCTGGTTCCCTTCTTCTCCACCGTGTGACTCACCGGGATGTCGAAAGTTAGCGGTACCTCGTCCATGTTGGTGATGTGGCTCGGCTGGATGCGCTTGTCGGCGATGTGCTTCTCGCAGTAGGACCGGAAGTTCGCCAACTTTTCTGAATAATCCGCAACCGTAGTTCTGGTCCGATGGAAAAATGGCACAGTTTCATAAAACGCCAGCACCAAGACGGACCTCCTCGGAAATGTTCAATTTTCATTTCCTCCGCTAGCGTTACTGCTCTGAGTCGGATGGTGACAGAAAACTCAGCTGAGTCTTCTTCACCTGTCAGAGTTCGTTCTCCAGCTTCCTCCACTTGCGAACCATCGACTCGTTATCTTTATATTCTCTCGCGGCGGCTCGATTCCCATGCTCCTCGGCGTAGCTGATAGCCTTCAGTTTAAACTGAGCTTCATAACCATGTCTCTTTGCCATTTTCAGGGTTGTTCGAACAGCAATGTTCTGCATAAAGCACATACGTACCTGTTCTTTTATACACAACCCACGCCCACGCACCCCCCTCATGTTCTCTACCACGTCCTCATGGTGGTCTCTAATACGTCCGCACATTCGGCGCACTGCAATACAGGGCGCACTGCACATTTTGAAAAAAATCTGAGACGTTTATATACGCCTTATGGTCGTGAAAATACGGTATCATAGCAGTCTGGCACCGCCACGTCTGGACAGTAGGGATATATATAGGGGGCCAAAGCTACCAGCAAAAATGTTTATTCGCTGACAAAGCCTCTTGGATAAGAAGCGAAACGTCCGACACCTTCAAAGAAGTACAGATGACGGCCGAAGAAACCTCTTCATCGATGGTATATGGTCATTTATGTGTGTCATTCTCTTACTGTGGTTATTGTGCAAAGCAAGGAATAAATTCAAATGAGTTTTAACTCAATGATGACAGATATTTCAATTTCCTCATAGCCAAGCAATGCCACACAAAGTTACGCCAGCTAGGGAGTGAAATACGACTGGAAAAAGCACCAGTGTTCACCGATAAAATATATGTTAAAAAACGGAAATTAAATAGCAATAATCCATCCATCCATTTTCCGTACCGCTTATTCCTCATTAGGCTCACGGGGGGTGCTGGAGCCTATCCCGGCTGGTTCACAGACAAACGCAGGGCACACAAAGAAAGACAACCAATCACTGTCACACTCACACCTAAGGACAATTTAGAGTGTTCAATATGCCTGCCATGCTTGTTTTTTGAATGTGGGAGGAAACCGGAGGACCCGGAGAAAACCCATGTGGGCCCGGGGAGAACATGCAAACTCCACACAGGGAGGCCATAGCAGACGCGAACCGGCGACTTCTACACTGTGAAGCCGGCATGCTAACCACTTGACTACCGGGCCCCCTAGCAATGATCCAAAGATTTATGTTCAAAATGCTTGCTTCAAATTGGGAGAGGATGTAAAAATATTGTTGGGCGGGTACCAAGACATACAACGCAACCTGATTTCTTAACCGGTTAGATTGATCGTTAGTGAAATGGGAGTCCGGAGGAACTTTATGTTCTCTGACTGTAAGATCCATGGCAGTGTCGCTATGAAATACTGTTGAGTTGTAAAAGGATGGTTCTGGAAAGGCGACTAAGTATGACCTAATGTTGTGCATGTCAATAACCTTTAGATAAAATGCTGTGTGAGGCTCTACTCTGGCCTTGTGATTTTGCGACACCACACACACTTCCCTGTACCTGGTCAGGGACAATTGAAGAGATGGACAAAACCCGACTTCCTTTCTTTCTGAGTCTGTCCTTAATAAATAAATAAATACCCCTTATCCTTTGTCCTCCGCCCCCATAGTGGGACTCCAACAGAGACTGAAAGACGCACCGTTCTGTCCTAGGAACAGAATGCCTATTTCTGTCGAAAAGAGGGTCTCATTTGTTTCATCTGCACCAGCATTTGTTTTGTATCTATTCACACCGGTGTCAATAGTTCAGACCAGCCAATCAACAAAAGTATAATTATGTTATAAATCATGACTCAAAAAACCTGGTGTAATTGTGACAAAGAGGGTGAGTGACATCATTAATTAAGCAGACCTCAAACAATCATAAATATCTTGCGGACTGAACAGAGACTGTTCAACTACATCCTGGACTGGTTGCCAGATAATGACAGGCGACATGGACAGACTACTCTGGTGCAAATTCACAAAGTCTCGAAGTTGAGACACCATGACTTACTTCTTCCATGATGTATGAAAATATATTTGTTTATAGGGTTTGTAGGAGCATGAATACACCCCCTGACACACACACACACACACACGCACACACACACACACACACACACACACACACACACACACACACACACACACACACACACACACACACACACACACACACACACACACACACACACACACACGCACACACGCACACACGCACACACACACACACACTACAGTCAAATCCTTCCAAACCCCTCGCACCTACAACCATTCCTACCTCCCGCAGCTGTCCATCCTCCATGTTGACCTGCTGACATTGCTGGTGGTGTCTGGATCTAATGTTGATGATATCATGCATCACAAAGAGTCCACTGCCACCTCCGGCTCTGCTAGCCATTGTGACCCTCACAGAGAATGCCCTTGTTTGCAGGGAATGTGGCGTTGGTGTGACTCGCTCCCTCAGTAAATGATGCACTAGAGCAAGAGCATGGGCCATTTTATGGGGTGGGGAAGGTTGGGGGAGTTGGTTGGTGTGATCTTAGTTTACTGGGCATTGAGCTGATCAGAAGGCTCCTTCCTCCGCTGACAATCAATTCTCCGATCTTCCGCAATCAGAAATCCAGAAGTTTGTGTTTGAGGTACAGAAGAGAGATATACTCTGGAGTCAATTTCACCTGAATCAGATGTGTGTTTGTTTGTTTGGTAGCAAATGTGTTAAAAAACAGGAGTTCCATGTGTTAGCATACAGTTATTTATTGCTTCCACATGCAGAAAGTTTAACAATTTGTTCTGAGGAAGCACTTCCATCATCTTAAATTGCATGTACATGTTATGTACATGTCAATGAACGCAAGTTAACCTATTTTCCGGACTAGAAGGTGATTTTAAGTATTAGGTATACCTTTAATGAATAGCCTAATTTAAAACTGGTTTGATGTATGGTGCCTACCATATTATAATGCACAGTAGAAGAGACACCTTTATAGTGGTTGCGGTTGTGTTATGCATCCACTAGATGGAGCCATGCCAAAGAGAATACAACAAAATTAATTGTACACTAGAGCTTTATTTATACAGTGCTTTCACAACCGTTGCAGCTATAACAAAGCACTTTCCGGAAGATTTAGAATACCATGTCACATCAATCAGAATATTGTTCTATTTATCAGGCATATCGAATTATAAGCACACTGTCGGCTTTTGAGAAAATGTAATGCTGTAATGCCTGTGCTTTATAATGGGAAAATACAGTCTTCTGTGGTCATCCACATTAGAACATGTAAATTGTGCATACTGTATTATTGTGTTTGATGCGGGGCTATGGAGTGGGATATCCATCTGGAATTTTGAGAAAATGAGTCAATTTTCCTGAAGGTCTGGTACTGGGCATGGTTGTAATAGTTCACACAAACAAAGAAATATTTAAAACCAAACTAAAAACCCAGAATTTTCTTGAAATAAATGAAAGACATGGTGGACACAATCATGTGGAGTATAGTATTTAAAAATTGATTACCATAATTACAAAATATATGTAGTACTTCAACTCATGCTATGTTTGCTAACTTAAAATCTAGTAGCTGAATGACATAAGTAGCTGTATTATCATTAAGCAAATTTAGTACCTCAAGTTATTTTTGGAAAATTGACAGCGTATACATCCCTCTCCTCACCATCCAGGAATGAGTCCATACTCACGTTTTCTTACTTTTTATTTTGCCTTCTCTGAACAGAGAAACTATGAATAAGGGGTCCAAGATGGCGCCCGAGTAGGCAGCCGTCAGCAAGTGCTCTGATGAGCCTTGCTTTTTTTTTTTTTTTTTTTTTGTCGTTTTTGTGTTTTCTTTTGTCACTTTGTGTTGTGCGTCATGTGGAACTGATACGGATTGTTTTTCAGCATTTTTGACCACGACAATCATCAAGGAGGAGACTGTGCTGAGCAGTTGCGCCTTTTCGGCAGCATGAATATGCCAGTACTGTTTTTGAATGGGAGGAATGTCGGTGCCGTTCGACTGTCATCGCTGGACAGCTCTGGGGCCATTGTGCTTTTTTGCGCCTGTAATGGGCAGCATCTTCACAGCCCCACTTTGTTCAGTGGAAGGTCGGTGCTGTTGGATAGTCTGCGGCTGGATGGCTTGAGGAGCCCGCGATAAGAAGGAAGGAGCGTCAGCGCAGAGCGCCGAAGCGTATATGGAATTGTCGCGGGATGGAATTGAAGCTGATTTATGGGGGACAGGAGATGTGAGACAATCTCTTTTCGTCAATGGATGCTACAGCTGCGTGTTTGCTTTCAACATTTAGCTTGTAGTTGACGTGCACATTCCACCATGATGTCCCTGATCCACTGGTGAAGAGACGCTTTGATCATCTCCTCTTTCATCTGGAACTGCTTTATGTAACAAAGAGGGTACAGAAAGTGCTTAAGAATGAATGTCTCTCTGTGTCTTTGTGTTGTCATGTTATTTGTTATTTAGTTTTTTTTGTTTTTTTGACTTCAAGACCGTGCCGCGAGAGTGGCTGCCTTTCCAGCAGCTCCTGTGTTTTGCTTTTCTACTTTCATTTCTTTCATAACTTTGCTGCTGTGAAATGTAAATTTCTCCACTGCGAGACTAATAAAGAAAGGTAAATCCAATCCAATGTGCACATAATGCCTCCATTGACATGACATGAGCTGCTTGGTCTGCCTCCTCGACGGATTTGCGCAAATTGACTGAATCTTGACGGAAGCTGCAGTGTTTGGGCGAGGTCTAGTCTTGTCGCAGACGAGTGTGACATCTCGCCCATGCAAGACGCAGAACAATATTTCTGTGGCCGTCTGAAACAGCGCAGCCGTTGTGAACGCCAAATTCATCGTGTAGTCCAAGAAGGCCATAAGAGTTCTCCCAAAAATAATTTAAAGCAGTATATTCAGAATCAGAATGACAATCAGAAAGCCTTTAATCCTCCCAAAATGGGGAAATTTGCAGTCCACAACAACAATTTCAAAGGGGATGAGGGAAGGGGGTGAGAGGATAAAAAACAAGATATACTAAGCATAATAAAAAAAGACTGAGGTGTCTACTGTAACCGTGCAAAAATGTTTCATAAAAAACTGTTAATAGTGTAAGTATAAAAGCAAAGGCATATTGATATATGTAGCTGTATTGCATCAACATAAGGTGGCTGATCTAGTTACAGTACAATAATTTTATTGTACTGTTTTATTGTTTTAAATGCTGTGCTTGGTTGCTGATCGTCATATTTCTTAGCTGAGTGGGCGTACGGCAACCACAAAGTGAATGAGTAAGAAGTCACATTCACACACCGTAATCCCTGTCATTTAGCCGGCCTTTTGCCTTTCAAAGGCTGTTGCATGCAAATGACAAACCACATTGATGTCAAACTTAAGAAACACGCCACAGGCTCATTTTTGCCATATGTTATGCATAAAACAGTGGGACAAAATGGATTATGACGGAAAGTCACCTCAAACTTTCATGCACATGCCAAAGTCTGACTAGTTCAAATGTTAGTCTGTTTCTTTCAAGTGACTTCAGGTTTCTGGTATTTTCTGGTGTTCTTTTTTGAACAATCGTTAAGTCTGGTCTTTCTTTTGAACGATGTACTCAAGAAAAACAAAGCCTCACCAAAGCCACAAGAAGCCTAAACACACACCCTAAAGCTTTATTGGTCATTCAGCTGAGCTCTGTAAAATGTCATGCAATAGGCATCATGCATGGTGGCAGTTTTGTTTTTTTCTTTCCCATTCCCCGAGGCATATTTTTCATTTTGTGGTATTATGAATAGGATCACCATTAGGGTACAGTGAGACCTCAACTTACGAACACCTTTTCGTCTTACGAACGTCAAATTTATGAAAATTAAACTTAATAATACACACTATTTTCATGATAAACACCCACCACGGCTGGTGGAGTAATATTCGGCGGAAGAACACCAAAGCTCATGACCTTCGGATCTGGCGGAGGGATCTTCGGTGGAAGCACACGACCGAACAGCGCTCTAGCCGGCGCTACTTTCCACACCCCCTCTCATTGATTGCACACGTTGATCGCCTCCTTGGAGCTTTTTGCAGATAATTTTACTATGATGGGACCGAAAAAAAAACCCATCACAGGCTCGTGTTCAGCCCAAGAAGACACAAAATAAAATCACTGTCACTGAGAAGAAAGAGATAATTGAAAAACACGAACGAGGTGTGCGCTTGTGTGATTTAGTGGCCGAGCTCGGCTATGCTAAGTCAACCATTGCTACCATTCTCCGGAACAGAAAAACCATCAAACGTGTGTCTGTTGCAAAAGGCGTTTCCGTGCTCTCAAAGCGACAGTCTCGGGCAATCGAAGAAGTTGAAAAACTTCTGTTAATTTGGATTAACGAAAAGCAGCTATCCAGCGACAACGTGAGTAAAGCTATTTTATGCGAGAAAACACGACTAATTCACGCAGATATCGCCATGCGGCAACCTGGAATTTCGGCGCTTATTGAGGATTTCAAAGCCAGCAACGAATCGTTCGAGAACATCTGAGGGCGAGGAGGAGATGGCCGCAGCCTCGAGTGAGCTCATAAATGCAATGTTGGCATAGTGGAATGATGTGCAGGCATTTACCGAACAGTTCCATCCAGAAAAGACTATATGGCTATGACAATCATCAACATGATGAACCATAATGTGATGCCTCAGCTTCGTAAGGTCTTACAAGTCAGAAAGCAAGAGGTGTCAATTAAGAGGTAATCAGCAAAAATGATGAAGAGTCTCCAAAGAAAAAAGAAGACAAGCCACACCAGAGGTTAAGTTACCAACAGTCCTTATGGAAGGTGACTCTCCTTTCATAAGCCATCAATGACCATCAAAAAGGTAAATAAAACTTTATTTTACTGCACAGTTTATTTCTTTAATTACAGTCCTCATGTAATGTGCCTCTCTTTCCAAACAGCAATTCCCTTTGACCTTCGACCTCCAACGCCATTCCATCAAGCCATAAATGACCATCACAAATGTAAATAAAGTGACTTTATGATACAATGCAGTGTATTTATTTCATTACAATACAGTAGCACATTTATTATACATAGAATAAGGTATGTTGTGTGTAGTTTTAAGGCTTATTTAGGTGAAATGTATATTTTATGGAAACCCGGGAACGGATTATTCCCATTTTAATGGTTTCCTATGGGAATACACACTTTTCGCCTTACACACTCTGTCTGGGAACCAATTAAGTTCGTAAGTTGAGGTCTCACTGTATTTGATTTTGTAAGTTTGGATGTTGTGATATCATGAGAGGCTAGCTCTCAGCGGGACGGGACAAGAAGTGCAATGGACGACAGGTTTGGATACAAACAAAAGGTTTTAATCAAGGGTTCCAGGGGGAATTCACAAGCAACAAAGGTTTGAATAGTGTCTCTTCCAATACTTATCAAAATAAAGTCTATTCTGGTACTTAAATCCAAATAAAGTCTCTTCTGCTACTTAAATCCAAATAAAGTCTCTTCTGATGTAAAACTGAAAACGGAGTTCTTTACAAGAGTCTCTAGGCCTCACCTCTCTTGACGTCCTCGTCATGTAGCCTAGCCACCTTAGCTAGGTTCAAATCCAGTGTCCAGTCGTGTGGTCCCAACTGGCAATGAGTTCCACGCAGCAATCAACTTCTCCACAGAGCACAGCAATCGAGCTTGTCTTTCCCCAAGCTGCACACTCAGAGGCTCTCTGCCTTAAGAGCCCTGCTTTCCAATCAAGCCCTGATCAGCTGCAGGTGTGTGGGTTTAATTGCTGCCTTCCACCAGGTGGGGCCAAGACTCTCTCTGGGTGGAGCCATCTTAGGGGGATGTATTTTCCCTCCAGGACACAGCCTCTCGTGACATCACAATGTCTTGGATGAAAAAGGTTTTAATTGAACATTACCATTGCAATTGCAGTGAGCAGTGATTTACTGCATACAATATGCGGCATCATATTGAAACATAACCGAATAATTGTACCATCGGAAACATGCGTCAAGGTCTTCTTTTGGGGATTTCACTCTCTTAAAATGTTGTGTGTGCCTTCCTAACTTTTTTTTCGATTGCACATGCATATGAATGAGTAGATCAGTGATTGTTTCCTGGAATTTCACAGAGATCCACATCTGGTAAGAATTTTGATTATGGTATTAACGCTCCAGCTGCTAAGCTAAAAAAAGGAAAAGAAAAGAAACATCTTCGAAGGTGAAGTTTTACATTTTAAGTCAAGAAGGCTGGAGAGGAGCCTCAAGATGCTTAACTTGTAGGCATCTGGCTACAGTACGACTTCCATCTAACTTTTGAAAACCTCATTTGAAGCTCCTTTTGCAGTTTGTTGTTGTTTTGCGAGCAACTGTCCATGGAATATTGACGTTTGATGAATCAAGGCAGCAAGGTAAATGTTAGTTAAACAGGTTTGAGACACAGTTCTGAAGTTTAGAGTTTGACTCACACCTCCAGGCATTTGATATTTACGCCCCGCTTGTGTGGAGCCGTGGTATTTCTTTCAGGTAGTCTAGCTGTTTTCCTCCCACATTTGAAAAAAAAACTCTTCTGTGATTAGCTAGTGGCCAGTTCCCTGTCTCATGCCCACTGTCAGCTCACCCGCAACCTTAAAAAAGGATGGACAGATGGATAAACGTTTCCTATGTTAGATTTGGAGTAGTCGAGGATTTGAACCACTGGAGCATAACTCCTCATAGGTGTCAGAAAAGCAAAGCTTTCACCATCCCTTATCAAAAAATAAAACATTGCGGGCTTGCGCACCATTTCGAGAACTGTTCCAATTTCCTTTCCTTTAAAACAAGTATGAGGCAATCAAACCTTTTAAAACATACACCACTTGTGACTAGGCTCTTGTGTAACAATGCAAACTTTGACTTTTGATATCTCTGTCAGTGCTGGCAGACAAGTTTCTCTGACTGGCTGTTTCTTCTTCTCTCTTCAATACCAAATATATTTTCTAACCCCATCGATTGATTAGCATACATTGATCACCTGTCGTCAGGCAAAATCGTTATTTGAATGTTCAGTAGGTTCCTTGTGTCTTTCAACCAGCAGCTGTCATCCACATGAACACAACATACATTCCTCGCGAGATAGCGACGCAGGCATGCTCCTAACACGATTGATATATTTAGAAAGAAAAGTCACTTCATTCAAAAGACAAAGTGCCTCGAAAGCTGTCAATACAGAGTGCCTTATAGTTGGTAAAATAACTTTGAAACTGAGGCACGCAGAAAAGATGAAATAATCGTTTTGTTTTCCTTTGAGCTTGGGGGTGGGGGGAAAAATGATTATATTGGGGGCAGAAATGTTTAAAGGGCTTGGATTTTGATTTTTCTGTCCATCAACTGAAATGTTGCAATCCTCCTGATATTTCAAAACGTTAGGTGTCCTCAAAGTGTCTCAATGTGTCTTTGTTATAGCTCAGCGTGTCGATGAAAGGCACAAATATCATTTATTCATTTTACCACTGAGCAGAGGAAAGAAAAGGTTTCAAGAGCGCACTGTTCATTTTTGGAAAACTCTGTTAGTGCAATGATAAAGTCAGCTTTGTTTTGAAAGATACTCAACAAGGTAAAATCATATGGCATGGAATGTTTTGCTGGAAAATTTTCCCCAGACCCCATTTGAGTATGTCTAAGATAAGAAATTAGATCAAATTATTTCAAAACATTTTCAATGGAAATATTTTTTTCATGTTTTATTTTTATTATAATGATACTCTTAGATGTCACTGTTGTTTGGAGCATGTAAAGGAATATTACACTTTCTACCACGCTTATCAGTTATGTGGGATCAGTTGATATTTGGTGACTAACTGTTTTTTCATGTCACTGATGCAACAAATTACATCATTGGTGGAAATATATACTGTGCAATTATATATGATGGGCTGCCACAAATTAATCTTGGCTCCGACTGATAGATTTTGGGTCCACCTGTAAATATGCCACAATTGTATCAACTTTCTTTTACTGCCCAGCGATTGTATCACTATGCTCCTCATGGACAGAATTGCAATGCCAATGCCGCTTTCCTTTCTCCTACGATAACGTGTGATACAAATGTAATATCATATGCATTGATTTTAGTGCCACAAAAAAAGGCTATTTTGTGAAGTACCAAAATGGCAACGGAGGACTACATTCATGACAATGGATACCCCAGCATCAGCCACCCACTCCCCACACACCTACAACCTCCAAGTGCGATTTAGCGAATGTAACTCTGTTAGTTCAATGGAATTGTTCAATGTTATGCCATTATAAAATTTCACAAATTATATTTCTGAAGCAAATACAGATATTTGGAATTTGAATTTCCATATCCACAACTGAGTATCAGGAAGGTATTCTGATTCTGATTCTGATTCTGAGTACTGTACAACGTTAGTGTACCACTTCACTTGATACTGCCACGCAGTTAGAGCTCATAAGTCCAGAGGTTCTTCATTGCAGTGAAAGTATTTATAGTACAGTAGTTGTAATCTTATACATTATATGTTTTGAGAGCAAGCTTGTTGTTCATGAAACTCAAGTTTATTTCTATTATTATCAAATAAATATTTCATAATCAAACCAACACAGTTTTTTCCTATTTTTTTCACCACCTTTAACTCTTTAGGCGAAGACTTGTATTGATAGGCAGCTTTTCATGTTGTCAGGTTAAGGCAGACATGTCCAGGAGGGCCACTGTCCTGCTTGTTTTCCAGCACTAACGACTGCAACACACCTGATTCAGATGATCAGCTTCTCAGCCAGCTCCTAAGCAGCATTTAAAAAACCTGATGATTGAAATCAGGTGTCTTGCTCCTTGGAGAGGACAGGGAGGACAACGGCCCTACATGACTGACTTTGGACACCTCTGGGTTAGCGGGTCCAAGTAAAGGGTTAAGTCAAGTACACAAGTAGCTGCAGTAAATCAACAATTGATTTAAACGGGCATATTCGTCCATCTTGTGATCAGATCTGCCAATGTGCTTTTAGACCTTGCTGATCAAAAATTCTGATTGTGTTAAGTCAAATGAAAATCCAACAGAAGCTCATTAGTCGATCTATTTAGTACCTACCTGCACGGGTGAAAACAATGCAGGTAATCCTCTGTTAATGAAAGAACTGAAATGATAAGAAAATAAAGCTATAATTATCATCATCATCATAGCCACCATCGTAAATAAATGAATATTGAAAATTCCCACTTGCTTTTGATTCATGGATTGGATTGGATGTACCTTTATTCGTCACACAGTGGAGAAATTTACATTTCACCGCAGCAAAGTTATGAAAGGAAGTGGAATCGAAAGAAAGAAGTAGAAAAACAAAATACAGCAGCTGCTGGAATGGCAGCCACCCTTGCGGCGCCGTTTTGAAGTGAAAACAAGAAAAGGCTCAACTTACAATATTTGAAAAAACTGAATCATTAAATGGAGCAAAAACGGTTGTGCCCCATCTAGGTACACATTACACATCTGAGTACATTCCACAAATGTCTGTCGTCTACTTAGTACATCCTATTCATCAAAAGTGAGGTACCAACAATTGTTTGCACATACATACAATACATTTTTGACACACTGTAACTCAATCTGAAAATCAATCCTTTCTGACTCGTTCACTTTTGTTTTTAAACTTTCTTTTTGTCTGCCCTATTGTGAGAGGTTTCTTTGTAGTCGAAAAGTTATTTTCAAACCCCAACTTTTTGCTGTTTTCACTTTTCAACTGGCAAGATGAATATCTATGGGACAAAGTATTGAAGGAACCACTTTTGACAAGACTTCTGAAGGCCCAGGAGCTCATCCTGTTGCTCCCTTTTGCAGTTTTCCCATATCTGGCTTTCTCGTGTGGCTGCTAAGAAAAACATATCAAATGCAAACTAAGAAGTCACTAGCTTTCAAGATACATCAGTGAGGCCCTGGCGGAGCGGCTGCTCGGCGTGTTTTTTTTTTTTTTTTTCACGACTTTTGAAAAATAAGAAATTGGTACATTCCAACTTGTGTTATCAGAGCATCTTACAGCAGAGCCATATTCAGTCTATTCATATGGTTCATACGATGAATATATGACCCAGAGAACAAACATGCAGGATCAATCTACCCCACAGGTCCTGGTGTCCAATTCCAATGTAGTCTTGACATGTGAATTTCTGGATTGTCTATTAACATGCAACTTTGTTGGCACTGATCAACAACTAATTGGGCGGGGATTGATAGATATCAGCACTAGGCGAGACAGTGACAACTGCACAAGATGGAAATAAACAAAAATTCAATTAGATAAGCGCCACGTTTGGGACATAGACCATATTTTTCCTGGTCCCATTTCAAGATGGGACCAGCCATATTTTGACTGGAGGTTAGTTGATCATGAATAAATCCTTCCAGTAATTTGATGTTGAGCCTTGCTGCACTGAGTCCATTTTTTTTCTGTCGCTTGTTTTTTCTCCTTCAGATGTAATAATTGGTAATTTAAGCAAAACCCCAAACTTGCTCTGAGATGGCTGGTGGGTTAATGATTATTCTTCTGGTTCGGATTCTTCAATGGTGTTGTGATGATGTTAAATCAACAGGAAGCAAGGTGATGTAAAAATAAGATTATTTATTTCTTGGGCAGCAGAAAAAGAGATGTGCTCTTCACAGGAGGAAGGAGGAGAGGGCCAAAAGTGGGAAGGGGAAAGGCCGTCTCCAGCACATACACCATACACCACGGGAATGACATCATTTCGAAGGAACATATCAGCTACGAGATACAAGGGTGAAATATGATATTAGACTGAAATAAGATAGTTTAACGTTAGAAACTAGACTTCATACATATATATACTAAACTAACATATACAAATAACTAAACTACAAGCCCGGATAAATACAGAGGGTTGTGTCAGGAAGGGCATCCGACGTAAAAGCTTGGCCAAAACAAAAATGCGGATCAAACCTCCGAAGATGGAGGACACTGATTTGCTGTGGCGACCCCTTGACGGGAAAAGCCGAAAGGAAAAGAAGAAGACAAACATATATAAACTAACTAACATATAAGAGAAGTAGAAGTGAAACAACAGTGGATGTTTTGGGATGTGTATATAAACTAGTTCTATCATTGGCTTTATAATAATATATATTCAGTAATGCAAGAAAATTACTATATACTCAGTATAATTACTGTATTTTCCGGTGTATCAGGCGCATCCAAAAGTTCTTATTTCCTTCAAAAGATGACCGTGCCCCTTATACGCAAGTGCGCCTTATATGTGAAGTAATATTGAGCCACAACAGGTCTCGCAACTACTGTCAGCAGCCGCCGACTCCATTTTCTTCAATAGGAGAAGTAGTGTGTAACCCCAGCCCATCTGTAGCACCTCATAATGTGGTGTGCCTTACATTTCGGAAACCTTGGTATATGTATATATTATATTTGGAAAATTGTTTTCATTCATTGAATGCGCACCGTACAGTCCTGTGCGCATACACCATTCGTTGGGGGTGCGCCTCATGCTCTGGTGCGGCTTATACACCGGAAAATATGGTACCTGTATATATAAAAATATCAACTGTGCATACGACCTGTGAATTAAATGCAAGTGTCATGAGTGTGAGGTGGTGGAGGTGGACCCCAAAAAAAATCAGGCAGGAGGGAGGAGCAGGGTGAACTAGGGCAGAGGTACCCAACCCCCGGGCATTTGGTACCGGGCCGCGCAGAAAGAATGAATAATTTACATAATTTCTGTTTTATTTATTATCTGAGTCCGAACTGTGTTTTATTTTGAACAATGCAAAATTACAAGATTACATCCATCTAAGACTTACTTTTGACGCATGTCATAACGCTTGTCTAGGTCACGTAGGTATCATTTTATTTTGTGAAATGAAAATATTGTCTGACATTAAACCGGTCCGTGGCGCAAAAAAGGTTGGGCACCACTGTACTAGAGAATTGTATTTTAAACAAAGAGAATAACTCAATACAGAACTCAGAGATAACGATAGCAAAAAAAAAAGTAACAGACGATAACCATGGCTGATGCTAAAAACTAGCAGGCACCATAACATGAGCTAGAACATGACAAGAACGAAGCATGAACGAGAGCATGAGTAAACTATGAGCTACTGTGGAGACAAACACGAGCAAAGTGTGACAGGAGCAAACAAGCAAACAATGGCCCGACAACACTGAATTGGCATGCGGGGAGTCCTTTTAAACAGCGAACAATGACCTACAGTTGTGTAGCTGGAGATGGAACCCTACATTGCCACCTGTTGGTCACAAAGAGAAACATGACAGCAAGATTCCAAATGAGCGGTTTAACATTGCAGTTTGCAAGGCAAAATTTGCATTTTGCGCCTTAAGCAATTGTTGGCTCACAATGCCTACTGTGGCTAGTAAGAGGTCCCCACTTAGGCGGCACCAGCTAGCTAGTAACAAGATCTGGCTGACAAACTCTATCGGAGACAAATTCCTTGTGTGTCCTACATACTTGGCCAATAAAGATGATTCTGATTCTGATTCATCCAGCTACTGTGACGAACGCTCGAGTGCTAGGAGGCAGACCTCGAGCGACGGACTTTTGGTGTTAGGGAAGGACCCGAAATACACGGCGTGACAGGCTTGGATGGATAAAGAGTCTTTACTGGAAACAGCATCAAATAATAACAAACAGGGATGAGTGAAGGAAGATAACTGAATGATAGCAGACCTGGCAACACGGACGTGGAAATGGCAATGACCAAAAATACTCCGACGGAGACGGTAGTGAGCACGAGACAGATATAGTCAGAAGGCACCATCAGTGAAATGACAATCAGCTGTGGGAACCCAGGTGTACGATGATTGGAGGGGCCGTCTCCCAGGATTGGCGGAGGAGGTGACAGGAGGGGCGGGGCGCGCCCCGGATGGCAACGAGATGTGACAGTGCCCCCCCCTCAAGGGACGCCTCTCGGCGGCCCCCCAGGCTTGGATGGGTGAGCCGCATGGAACGCCCGGGTGAGGGATGGGTCGAGGATCCAGGCCCGTGGGACCCATTGACGTTCCTCAGGTCCATAGCCCTCCCAGTCGACCAGGTACTGCACTCCTCTGCCCCTGCGCCTGGAGTCCAGTATCTCCCGCACGGTGTAGACTGGTCCGTCGTCCAATATCCGGGGGGGAGGTGGGGGGGCGGGCGTGGGGGCTAAGGGGCTGGTCTCCACTGGCTTGAGGAGGGAAACATGAAACACGGGGTGGATCCGCATGGTGGGTGGTAGCCGGAGCCTCACCGAGACCGGGCTGAGGATGGCCTCGATGGGGAAGGGACCCGTGAAGCGTGGGCCCAGCTTGGCCGAGGACCCTGCCAGCCGAAGGTCCTTCGTGGATAGCCAGACCTCCTGCCCGACCTGGTAGCTGGGTGCTTGCCGTCGATGGCGGTCTGCCACCCGCCGGTTCCGGGATGCGGTGCGTGACAGGGCGTCCCTGGTCTCCTTCCAGACTCTGTGGGCCCGTCTGAGGTGATGATCGATAGACGGGACCTCCACCTGGCCTTCCTGTGTGGGAAATAAGGGCGGCTGATAGCCACAGGCGGACATGAATGGGGACCGACCTGTGGCTGCGGAGACCAGGGAGTTGTGGGCGTACTCCACCCAGGGTAGGTGCAGGGCCCACGACGCCGGGTTGTGGAGGCACACGCACCGGAGGGCCGCCTCCAGGTCCTGGTTCTTCCTCTCCGTCTGTCCGTTGGTCTGGGGGTGGTACCCAGACGACAGGCTCGCCGATGCCCCTAGGGACCGACAGAAACGCTTCCATACCTTGGACACGAACTGCGGTCCCCGATCCGACACGATGTTCGTCGGAATCCCGTGGAGACGGACGACATGGTTAACCAGGAGTTGAGCCGTCTCGGTGGCGGACGGCAACCTGGTTAACGGAACGAAGTGGGCCGACTTGGAGAATCGGTCCACTACGGTGAGGACGACCGTCTTGCCACGGGAGGGGGGGAGGCCTGTCACGAAGTCGACGGAGATGTGGGACCAGGGTCTGGACGGAACCGGTAGGGGCTGGAGGAGTCCGGCCGGGGGCTGGTGGGAGGCCTTTCCACGGGCGCAGGTCGGGCAGGCCTTCACGAAGAGGGTGATGTCCCTCCTAAACCCCGGCCACCAGAACCGTTGGGCGATGAGTTGGATCGTCCTGTTGACCCCCGGGTGGCAAGCTATCTTAGATGTGTGCCCCCAGATGAGCACCTCAGTGCGTAGGGGGGGGGGGACGAACAGGCGATCCTTGGGACAGCCCCTGGGGATGGTGGTGGTTCCCTGGACTTGTTGGACTTTTCTCTCAACCTCCCACCTCAGGGCGCCCAGGATGCGCTGGGCCGGCAGGATGTTGGCGGTGGTCTCCTCCCTTTCTGCCGGCTCATGGATACGGGATAGGGCGTCGGGCTTGGTGTTCTGTGACCCTGGGCAGTAGGTGAGAGAAAAGTCAAAACGGGTGAGGAAGAGTGACCATCGGGCCTGCCGTGAGTTAAGTCTCTTGGCCGACCGGATGGCCGCCAGGTTCTTGTGATCCGTGTAGACGGTGAAGGGGTGTTTAGCTCCCTCAAGCCAGTGTCTCCATTCCTGCAGGGCCAGGACGACCGCCAGCAGTTCCCGATTGCCGACGTCGTAATTGGCTTCGGCGGGGCTGAGCCGGCGGGAGAAGAAGGCGCAGGGGCGTAGCTTCTGGTCGGTGGGAGAGCGCTGGGAAAGGACGGCCCCTACTCCGGACTCGGATGCGTCAACCTCGACCGTGAACGGGAGATCCGGGTCGGGATGACGCAGAACGGGGGGGTTGGTGAAGGCACGACGGAGGCGGTTGAAAGCCCCCTCAGCATCGGGAGTCCACCTGAAAGGGAGCTTGGTGGACGTGAGGTTAGTGAGGGGGAGTGCCTTCTGACTATACCCGCGAATGAAGCGGCGGTAGAAGTTGGCAAACCCCAAAAACCGCTGAAGCTGCTTGCGCGTCTTTGGGATCGGCCATTCCACCACCGCCTTGGTTTTGGCGGGGTCGGCCCTGAGCTGCCCCTGCTCCACCACAAACCCCAGGAACGACAGAGAGCGGACATGGAAGTCACACTTCTCTGCCTTCACATAGAGCCGGTTTTGCAGGAGCCGCGCCAGGACCCGTCGGACGTGTTGCCGGTGTTCTTCTGCAGAGCGAGAAAAAATAAGAATGTCATCGAGGTAAACAAAAACAAAAACATTGAGGAAGTCCCTGAGCACATCATTAATTAAATTCTGGAATACGGCCGGCGCGTTCGTGAGCCCGAACGGCATCACCAGGTATTCAAAGTGCCCTAAAGGCGTCTTGAAGGCTGTTTTCCATTCATCCCCCTCACGGATTCGGACCAAATGGTAGGCGCTGCGAAGATCCAATTTAGAAAAAATGGTGGCGGACTGAAGGGGCGCAAAGGCCGAATCCATGAGGGGGAGAGGGTATTTGTTGCGGATGGTGATGTCGTTCAGGCCCCGGTAGTCAACGCATGGGCGCAGGGATCCGTCCTTCTTGTCGATAAAGAAAAACCCTGCGCCCAGCGGGGAACGCGACGGCCGAATGAGTCCTGCCGCTAGAGAGGAGTCTATGTAAGTGCTCAGGGCTTCCCGTTCCGGTTGTGAAATATGGTAAAGTCTGGAGTCCGGTAATGGAGCCCCTGGCTGCAAGTCTATAGCACAGTCATACGGTCGGTGGGGCGGCAGGGATTGGGCGTTGTCTTTGCTGAACACCTCCCGCAGGTCGTGGTAGCAATGTGGCACGCCTTTGAGGCAGATGGCCTCGGGCGGGCCACCGCGGGAGGGGTTGCGCCCTGCCGTAGCCGACCGCAGGCAGTTAGCGTAGCAGTAGGGGCTCCAGCCCTGAATGGTGGGGCCCTCCCAAGAAATGGATGGGTCATGGGCCTTGAGCCAGGGGAGACCCAAGACCAATGGCGCGTTCCGGGAGGGCATAACAAGAAATTGGCGGTGCTCCACATGGTTGCCTGCCACTCGGAGCTTAAGTGGGGCCGTGAGGTGGGTGACCCGGGCTAATAATCGGCCATCCAGGTCGACGATCTCCTTAGGGGGAAGGAGATCTAAAAGTCGGCAGCCCAGCAGGTCGGCCAGGTGGGGGTCGATAATGCACCCGTCGGCCCCCGAGTCCACTAGTGCCCGCACTCTTTGGGAGCTGGAGGGGCCAAATAGTTCACTCTCCAGCTCCAACCGTGTGGCTCGTGTAGTGGATTTAGCCCCCGACGGATTCCGTTTCGGCGGGGACTTACATTGGCCGTGGGTCCTAGGCTGGGGGCCTCGGGTGCGACGAGCCCTCGGGTTGGCGCGGTCGTCTCCCCCCCCTATCACCATCGGTTCGAAGAGTCCCTCCTGGGGCTGCGCGCGGTCGCTGCCGGGTGTGGTCGACCGAGGTCGGCTTCGGGGTACCTCGGGCCGTCGGTCGCTCAGCTCCTTTCGCCGCTCTCGAAGACGCTGATCCAAGCCGATGACAATCCCGACGAGGTCGTCGAAGGTGGTGCCGGCGTCGCGGGTAGCCAACTCATCCTTTAGGTCGGAATTCAAGCCGCGACGAAACACCCCCCTCAACGCTCGGTCGCCGTAGCCGCTGCCAGCGGCCTGGATCCGGAAAGCGACGGAGTATTCTGCGGCCGAACGGGCCCCTTGGACGCAGTCGAGGATTCTCCCTTCCGCCTCGACCTCCGTCACTGGATGGTGAAACACCCGGCGAATCTCGGCTACGAAGTCCGGATACGAGGCGCACAGCTCCGGTCGGGACTCTCGTACCGCCAGCACCCATGATTCGGCTTCGCCCGCGAGCAGGCTGGTGATGAAGGCTACCTTAGCCTCATCGCTAACGTAGGCGTCAGGATGTTGTTCAAACACGAGCGCACACTGCATTAGGAATTGAGCGCAGCGCTCGGTTTCGCCTGCGTAGCGTGAGGGTTGGGGTAGCGGGGGCGTGCGCCTGCCCACGGGCGGGGGGGGAGGAACAGAGAGGGTGGCGATGCACTTTTCCATCTCCTTGAGGCGTTGAGCCAGCGAGGTAGTGGCGTGGCGCATTTCCTCAATCGCCTGGGCCAGCTGGCTCGAACGCTCCGCCTCTTGTACGAGGGCGGTAAAATACCTGTCAACGCCGGCGGGGTCCATGGGTGGTCGGAGTATTGTGTGACGAACGCTCGAGTGCTAGGAGGCAGACCTCGAGCGACGGACTTTTGGTGTTAGGGAAGGACCCGAAATACACGGCGTGACAGGCTTGGATGGATAAAGAGTCTTTACTGGAAACAGCATCAAATAATAACAAACAGGGATGAGTGAAGGAAGATAACTGAATGATAGCAGACCTGGCAACACGGACGTGGAAATGGCAATGACCAAAAATACTCCGACGGAGACGGTAGTGAGCACGAGACAGATATAGTCAGAAGGCACCATCAGTGAAATGACAATCAGCTGTGGGAACCCAGGTGTACGATGATTGGAGGGGCCGTCTCCCAGGATTGGCGGAGGAGGTGACAGGAGGGGCGGGGCGCGCCCCGGATGGCAACGAGATGTGACAGCTACATTGTAGTATCGTTCTTCTTTCTACACAGCGTGGTCAAATAAAATTAACACAGGACAATAGCATGGTGGTTTACGTGCGCCTAGCCAAAGTATAGCAGGCGTAGAGAGGTGAGTGTATCAACTTTTTTATGCAGGTGATGAACTGTCAAATAAGAGATAATTACCAACAGTAGCCAAAGTACTGTGGGAACGCAACCACTGGTTACTTGATTGAATAGCAAAATTCAAACTTGTATTTCGCAAAGTAGAAAAGGAGTCCTCTTCTGCCCCCTTCACCTAATTCTGAAATGAGGGTGTTTGCGTGATTGAGGACACGTTTCACAGATGTCTGTTTGGAACTGTGTTAAATCGGAACGTATTCCACATCCAAGACGAAATAGCGAGCAAATGAATAAATGTCTTTACTGTGGAGAGAAAATTGACTCGCTGAACTGAACCAAAAACAGAAATTAATTATCTGCTTTGAGGGTCAAACGTTTACTCATATAAATATGTATAATTAAAATAAATATGATTTTTATATATATACATGTATATATATAAATCATATTTATTTTGGTATATATGATAAAATAAAATATGCTTTCTGCGATTGGCTTGCAACCAATTCAGGGTGCCCCCTGCAACCTGTGTGTGACAGGTTGTAAAGTATCTTATTTCGGATCTTATTCGGTATTTTGGTTACATTCGCATAGTTGGTTTACAAATGATATACAGCAAAGTCTCGTTATATCGATATCGGTTATATCAATAGTACTGCTTATTACGATACTATTTCTATGAACGCAAGGAGAAAATTTACATGCCGCACGTTCGGATATATCGATAGTCTGGTTATATCGATAGTCTGGTTATATCGATATTTTTTCCGATTCCCGAGAATATCGATATAATGAGTATATCGACTGTATATCGAAAATGTTTATTTAAACAAGGAACGCCTGCTTCGGTTATTGTTTCGTGTCGGACCGATTTGGCTCGTTGGACAGGAAGTTGTTGTACGTTTACGTTTGCATTACATTTGGGCATTCGAAGTAAACCACTGTTGAGTCAAGACGTATTCCACCGCTTGTCTTGTGTTTTTTTTTTTTTTTCAGGATCCCACAACATCGTATCTCCCTTACCATAGTGGAGAGCGCAACATGTGCACGAAGACAGCTGGGATAGGCTTCAGCTGCCCCCGCGACCCTAATGAGGAATAAGCGGTACGGAAAATGGATGGATGGGTGTTTGTTTTCACAAAAGAGTCCTACATTATGATTTAGAGCAGGGGCGCTCACACTTTTTCAGCATACGAGCTACTTAGAAAAACAACCAAGTCAAAATGATCTACACACTAAAAAAATGCAAAACATAATTATTTTCAAATGTATTCAGGATTCTTTGTATGTACAATCTATGTTGATGTACCTTGTATAACTGAATAAGCCAATATTGCACAACACACAATAACTACATATACATAACATAATAAATAACTATTAACATTTTTTGTAATTACCTGAGTTTACTTTGATGACTTGCACTGAATTGAATGAGCCAGGGATGCATAGTTCGGTCAGTAGCTGCTGACAGCCAGCCTCAAGCACGTTTCCAAATGTTCATCAGTCATGGTGGAACGGTATTTGGACTTAATGATCTTCATGTAGGAAAAGGCACATTTCCTCATGTTGGGGTACTTTTCCACTGTGAGTAAGTTCCAGAACTGTCCATGAGCCCTGGACCTCAGGTCAATGTCGGTTTGTAGAGTCAAAATCTCATCTTCCACTCCAGAAGAACTCAAGTGAAACACTGCTGCAATGTTTGATGCGAGTGAATCAACCTCATCATATTCCTGAAAAGGATAGCACATTAATCTAGCCACTGGCTCGAGCAAAGAAAAGTCTTTAAAGCGTTTGTAAAACTCTGACAGACAATCGTTGATCTGCTCCATGTAGCGTGCACTGTCAAGTTGCTCACGGGCCTTCCCTTGTTTCTCCAGCTCTGACGCCAGGTTCTGGAAATTTGCCAAATCATGGTGCTGCAGCTTTGAGGTTAAATGTTGCATCTTTCGTTTGAAAGCGTTAATGGAGCTAATCATATTGGTCACTGTTTTGTCTTTTCCTTGCAGCTCAAGATTGAGGTCATTCAAAAAGTTTGTCAGATCAATTAAAAATGCCAAGTCCAACAGCCATTGACCATCATTTAGTTGCTTGTATTTTGCATGTCCAGATACACGGAAAAACTCTTTAATCTCCGGACAGAGTTCTCGAAATCTTTGGAGGAGTTTCCCACGACTAAGCCATCTCACATCAGTATGTAGCAACAACTCCGAGTGGTCGCAGTCAGCCTTCTCCAGATGTGCACGGAATAACCGTCTTTGAAGAGATCTGGCTCTAATAGAACAGGCGATCTTCGTTGCCACATCCATGATATCTTTCATGTTGAGCATTTTAGCGCATAACACTTGTTGGTGGATTATGCAATGGTAATTCAAGAAGTCTGCGAACGCATCATCCTGCCTGCACTTGGCAATAAATCCATTCACACGCCCAATCATTGCAGGTGCTCCATCTGTGGTGATAGACACCAATTTGTACACTGGGAGCTGAGTTTTCTCGATCAAGTTTTTAAACGTCTGAAATATGTCCTCTCCTCGCGTCTGTTCTTTCATGGGAAGTGCTGTCAATAGCTCCTCTTTTGCAGTGAGATCACTAAACACCATACGAATGAAAATGCACATATGGGCTGTGTCACTCACATCTGTAGATTTGTCCAACTGCAGTGAGAAACACTCACAATCTCCGATGTCCTTCCACATTTGCTGGATTAATTCCTCAGCCATGGCTTCACAGCGCCGTGTGACTGTATGTCTTGACAGCTGCAGAGCTTTGATTGAAGATAATATCTCTGCCTTATTTTTAAAGTCTCGGAACAAGGAGTCAGCTGCTTCGACGAATGCTTCTTTTACCATCTCTCCATCTTGGAAGGACTTATTGTTTTTAACGATAGCGTGACTCACCCGGAACGATGCTTCGGTGGCATTGCTCTAAATTTTAGAGAAACCATTGCTCTAAATTTTAGACTTAACCAGGATTCACTCAAACCTAGGAGTTCAGTGAATCAGTCTCAGAGGTTTGACAACGCCTCTGACATGGAGGTTAAGACACACCCTATTTGACAACTCAATTAGTTATGATATGTCTGCTTGGTCATTATTGGCTGATTCTTTTTGTGCACAATTATTGAATTTGTTTTTGTTGTTGTTGTTTTTTATGTTGATGAACGTGCATGTAAACTGGTGGGGTTTGGTACCTCCACCACAGTAAAGAACCACTGATTTAGACTTTTGAGGTCAGCATGATTAATTTCAAAATTATATTGTGGTAGATCTCGTTTTTTCCCCTCCAAATCAATTTAACTTTGCTTCTAAAAACATTTGATAAAATCCATCCATCCATTTTCCGTACCGCTTATTCCTCATTAGGGTCACGGGGGTGCTGGAGCCTATCTCAACTGTCTTTGGGCAGGAGGCGGGGGACACCCTGAATTGGTTGCCAGCCAATCGCAGGGCACACAAAGACGTACAACAGTCACTCTCACACTCACACCTAGGGACAATTTGGAGTGGTCAATCTGCCTGCCATGCATGTTTTTTTGGAGTGTGGGAGGAAACCGGAGGACTCGGAGAAAACCCACGCGGGTCCGGGGAGAACATGCAAACTCCACACTGGGACGTCAGACCGTGATGCGAACCGCCAAACTCTGCACTGTGAAGCTGGTGTGCTAACCACTCGACTACCGGGCAGCCCATTTGATTTGATGAAAAGCAATTATTTATTCAGTATGTTTGAAAAAAATGTGCATTTAATACCCATGAGTCAGATACATGGGATTATCCCTGGAGGGGGGACTTTGGCAAAATTTTAAATTTGCTCTCAAATGAAATTGACAAACTGTTCCACAAAGGTAAGAGAAACATTCTGAGCCTTAGGAGAGGTAACGAACACTTCTTCTTCTTTTCCTTTCGGATCAAATCAGTGTCTTCCATCTTTAGAGGTTCGATCCGCATGTTTCTTTTGACGAAGCTTTTATGTCGGATGCCCTTCCTGACACAACCCTCTGTATTTATCCGGCTTGGCACCGGCACAACAGGACTTATGTCCCTTTGTGGCTACAGAACAAGCAACTCGATCAGTAAAAGGCTCCCAAACACAAAATGGTCATCAGCACAGCAACATTAAAAAAAGCAAAAACTATACTCACCATTTGAGACAATGCTCTGATCTTACTGTGAAATGGGCATCTCTTTCCCTATACATTACATCACATTTGGAATACTTTTTTCATTCATTGACAGTGTGCCTTGTAGTCCAGTGCGCCTCATATATGGAAAAAGTTTTATCATTTCATTGGGGGTGCGCCTTATACCCCGGAAAATACGGTAATTGCATAGGGCAGCTTGCCAATGACATGCCGCTTCTTGTGTCGCGCTTTGGAATTGAAGCGGATTTAGGTGGGACAAGAGATGTGAGACAATCTCTTTTCGTCAATGGATGCTACAGCTTCATGTTTGCGTTCAACATTTAGCTTGTAGCACATTCCACCATGACGTACCTGATCCACTGCTAAAAAGGATGCTTTGATCCTCTCCTATTTCAACTATAACTGCTTCATGTCACAAAGAGGGTACATCAAGTGCTGAAGAATGAATGACTTTGTCTTCGTGTTGTCATATATTTTTTTTTTTTTGTGTCAATATGCGAATCATAATAATAAACCTAGATTTCATTTTGAAACATTAACTGTCACATAAGTATAAAATTAAATCAGTAAACTTATAAACAGAATTCACGTGGTAAACACTTTTTTGGGGGGATCAGAATAGCTCGTCCACTCGGGACATACTGTATTGCTCTCTATTTCATGTTCTGCGTCTTCCCTTTTTACTCTTGTCCTTTCATCAAAAGTGTCACCAAATTTCAAAGAAGAAAAAGACAAATACAGAAACAGAAATCTGGTCGTCTCAAGTGGTCTGACGCTTCAAACTTTACTTTCTATATTCGGGACGTGAAGTCACGCAGAAGGTTGAAAAAGTATGAGTACATGCTGCCTTGGTCAATATTGGCTGGAATGCATCAGATTTTGCTAAACATGCAGGTTTGCCAAATCTAAAAGGATTAGGCCAAACATCACAGACATTGTCTGTATACATTATTGAACTTTGAAGTCACCCAATAACTGGAGTGCAATAGAACAGCACGAGAGTGGGCAGTTCCCCCCTACAGCTTCTCGAACAAATCCCTCACTCAAGTTTCAAAAAATGACTATTCTATTTTTTTTTAATCCATCTTAGCCTCGTTGAAAACCTTAGCTAGTTATTACTACTCTTGATTTATTTATACTTTTCCAAACTTGGAATTAAAGTGTATTTTCTCAAATTGGCTCTTTTAAAAGGAAGTCTTAACTAGCCATAACAAGAAGATGAATGGCTGGCTTCTCAAATTTTAAGGGTGTTATGCACCATGTCCAACTTCAAAGCCCGTCTTAACTCCACACTTTAATTGTATCTTCTTCAAGCCTGTCTGCCTGACCGCCATCTGATTCTGCTGACAACAGCACTGCTCTCTGGTACTTCATGCTCATCCTTCTATCTCCCCGGTCCTCCTTCCCAGTCTTTCCCCATCTGTCATGTCAGATCTTCTTAAATCACTGTAGCCGCTACAAGTGTCAACTCCGGCACGAGCCCGAAATTACTTTTTGGGATGAGTGCTGACATCAAGCACTCACCCACTCAGCTCATGCAAACAGAATGATGTTATTTTTCTTTCTTTTCCTCCGTCTCGCGGCTGACTCGGTTTATTCCTCTATTTTACCCTGACTATTTCTCTCTGAGCCTACAAACAGCCATTCACGCTTCTCTCCGTATGGGCTTTAATTTGCCATTGTCCCCCAAGATATTCCTCGCTCAGGCTTGAGATAAAGGGATAATCACTTCAAAGGGAAGCTTGGGGGGAGAATTCCCCCTCCCCCCCTGCTGAAAGGAGAAGTGGACAATACGCTAATTGAGAGGGGAACTGATCACACGGTCTCTTCAAAGGGACGCCTGACCACGCCCCCTCCGATGCACTTAATTTTATTAGTGTTTATAGAGATGCTCCAGCCAAAATTATCACCCAAATGCACCATCGCCTTTGATCTGCTAAATATTGGGTTATTTACAATAATCCACCCTCTCCCACTTTTCTTCTGTGCTATTTTAGTACAAGTGTAGGATTTGTGCTGAGAAAAGGGGTGATAAAAAAGGCGGCATGGAACATATTGTGTGCATTATGGGAAACTGTGGGCTGATGCAAATGGGACAGTTCTTAAGAAAGAAGTGACTACAAATGAAAACGGGCCTTCTGCCGTATTGATGTTTCGGTTGGTGCAGCATCAAAGATTTCAGCATTACAATACCCAAGAAAACAAGTACATAAAATAAGTTTATTTCAACAATGCCGACGCTTTGGATCGACTGAAGCACTGTGTCATTTTATTTCTGTCCTGGTATGTCACCTGTACTGGCAAGCAGTGGATTGCTTACTTTGTCAATGTTGGAAATGTGTCTTTTAAACAAGTTTTTATTTTGCAATCTCAAGTGAAAGAACAGAGGTGCTTAATTTAATCTCCTTTTCAAACTGTCTATTAGCTTCCAGTTCACCCTGTTTTATTGAGTCTTTATTACAAGTCAGGGGCTGCACTCCCCTTCTGTATTGTGCATTTAAAGTATTTGTATTTTTTTCTATGAGTGAAAGGGTTTCAGGCCCCACCAGAAGGGTCAATGCAGGGTCAACATAAAAAAAGGATTGGCTCTGGCTACTTTACAACACCCTCTTTTGTTGAAGCGCAGCACAAGTATAGACATTCAAGGGTCAACTGGTGTGGTCTCAAGGATTTGACATCCTGTGGTGATTGCAAAATCAATTGGAATCAAACAATCAGTGACGACTGGGAATCGTAATGGTTTCAAGAAACCGATTCAAACCAAAGAATACTAATGTAGCCTGAACTTTAGCTCATTAAAAGCAGACCGAGAAAGGCATGAAACTGATTCCTGTCTGTCAGCAAAAATTCTCCTGTCTGTTTTCTATTTTTTTTTTCTTCTTTCACTTTTGTGCTCTATCTCCAGCCTAATTTGATGTGGACAAACATGTCATCTTATTCTCATATTTGACAATAAAGCTGACTTTGACTTTGATTCCAGGACTATTGACTGCATATGAACATAAGCTGCATACACTGGTTTAGATATGTGGATGATACTTTTGTCATAATTAAAAAACAAGAAATTCAATCCTTCACAGATCACCTCACCTCGGTAGACATCAACATTAAATTTATTCGTGAGGACATCAAAGAGAACCAACTAGCCTTTTTGGATTGTAAAGTAATTATAAAAGAGGACAGAGCGCTAAAAACAGAAGTCTTTAGGAAGGCTGCGCGCACTAACCAATACTTACTTTTCGATTCTAACCACCCTTTACAACACAAACGAGGACTTATCAGAACCCTCCAGCATAGGGCTAAACTAATACCAACAAGCATTGAAGGTAAAGCAAAGGAGTCAAAACATATCAGGAGAGCACTCACTAACTGTGGGTACCCTCGGTGGTCATTTAACAAATGTCAGAAAGAAAGAATAGGGAATGAAACCAAAAATTCTGAAGATACAAAAAGGAGAGGAGTAGCAGTTCCTTACATTGCAGGAGTTTCTGAAAAACTACAGAGTACTTTGGCATTTCAAACCGATAAACACTTCAAGGCAAAAATTAGTGCACCCAAAAGATAAGCTGCCAAATGAAAAACAAAGTAATGTAGTTCATTCAATACATCGTAAGAATGAAAATTGTAAAGAGCAGTACATTGGGGAAACTAAACAAATTCTAAAAAAAAGACTAGCAACATCGCAGGGATAATACTAGTGGGCCTCAATCGGCAGTAAATATGCACCTAAAAGCTTGCAACCACTCATTTGACGACAATGAGGTTAAAATTTTAACAAAAGAACATATATGGTTTGAAAGGGGAGTAAAAGAAGCGATTTTCATAAAACAACTAAATCCTTCATTAAACCAGTTTGGTGGGGTGAAGTTCAATTTGAATCGTTCATACAATAGCCTGCTTAGGCCACATAGGATTAGTAATACTGATGAGGTGATACCGGTTGAAGTGGGGCAATCAGGCCAGTCGTTAGTCGGGACAATAGGAACATTCAGTGGAGTTGCAGGGAGTAGTCCTCTGCTCCCCCCAACCTGAGAGCAGGGACCTATCATAGCAGAGTCCGGCACCGCCATGTCTGGACAGTAGGGATATATATAGGACCTAAACTACCAGTCATACTTTAGTTTGCTGACGAAGTTTCTTGGATACGAACCAAAACATCCAACACCTTCAAAGAAATACAGATGACGGCTGAAGAAACCTTTTCATCGATATTGTATCGCTGTTATCATTCACAATTTGGTAATTTCTTTTATTTTTTTCCTCAAATCGGTGATCCTGGTCAGTCCACATTCAAGAGATTGAAGACATCTGGTGCAACATGGAATTAGTGACAAGGAACAACTAAGTACCAGCGCTGCTGCTCTACACGACCGAAAACACAAAAAAGGGCTGTCAAACCCGCAAATTTAAAGTGGAAACAAGGGTCAAATGAACAAATGTCATGGCCAACGCAGCAAAAGCAAACGTAAAAAAATGAAATAGTCACAGAAACACTTGAAATACTCTCATTCAGCGTTCTTTTGCTGTTGTAGCAGTTTTTTCAAGGACACAGCACTGAACATGTGTATCTACTTGAGGTCTCACCCCTACAGAATGAATGAAACTGGATGCAGGATACATGTATTATTTTTGTCAAAATATAAGCATTGTGCTTCGAGGAAAAAGACCTTCAAAATGAAAAATTACATTTTTGAATAAAACTATAAACCAAAATGTTAAAAAGACAACTGTTTGAAATAAAATGCAAACATACCACTTACATTACATGGCCAGATAATCTAAGAGTGAACTTTTATTCGGCATGCTTTTTTGATTAACAGTCATTTTGCATTTATGTCTCAATGGGTAATTGGGGGACATTAACCAACTCTGGCCATTTAATGTACTGTGCCGCTATTTCTAAGGAACAAACATACCAATTATTCAAATGCCAGGTATTCCTGCAAGTACAATAACTATTAAAATACCAGGAATTCTCAATGTGATGGTGCGACTTAGGATACTCTCAGGAATACGTGGTGTTTTTCTTGAGTTCGTCACCTGCTGTAATATTTTTTATCATCACGTTTTAACAACTTATGACAAAAGACTAATGCTGCTTAGCACCTAAGGCTTGGCATCCTATTTCAGTAGGATAACATCTAAAGATGGGGCATGAGATTCAATCTCAGCAAAGGAAATGACAAGCCACAATGCCCACCAGAATAGGAAATGGCCTCTGGCCTGGGACACACTCCTTGAAGCTGCAAACGACCTCGTCTTGGCCAGAGTGAAGAACTGAGAAATTCAGCCTCACTTCTGTCTGTGTATATTTTGTATTTTAGGATCACAAATAAAAAGTTACAATGTACAATTAATTACACACACACACGCATCGAGCAAACATGTCATTTTTTGGTCTCCTGAAATTAGATTTATTAGAGATACAAAGATTTAGTTCAACATCAGCGAAATATCATGGCCATGCACAATTTGGAGCAAAAGGTTTCACCGTCCTCGAAAGTATAGACAGAGTAAACCAGTAGTGATGCCCAACAGACACACACAACCTCAGTCAATGTCTCTGAAAAACAGACTAGTAACTTTATGCACTACTAGCTACCTTTTCCATACTATTCTATCAGGTTGCCATCTGCTAGCCCTGGATCAGCACTTTCCAACTTGGCCTGAGTATAAACCACTAAATAGACAAACACACAGGGCCAGACTTAATAAAGACTTGCATGTCCACAAACCAGTGAAAAGTTGATAGCTCAGATAACAAAAGTGGAATCAGACCTACTGTATTAAGCAGGCGCTCCAGGATTGCGACCACCAAGAAGGCTAAATTGTTGCATACTTCAATTTGTAAGCTCTATACCGAGTCGAATTATTGTGGGTCTTTGCATCTCAAAATATTGTATGAAAATAAGATAAGCCCTGTTGTATGTAACAATGTCTGCGTTACTGGGACCAGAAGAATGTCTCTGAAAAATGAGAGGAAACATGGAAAATGACTCATTTTTGCTTGTGCTTGTTTCAATTACATCACAACAATATCATGTATTCATCACTGCCAACTTGGAACTTCTCACTGATTTTAGCTGACTTAAAGCTATCACAGGAAGGAGGCGTGAACATGACCAGACAAAATGCCTTTTAACACTGCATTTTGCTGAAACTGGGTCATTTCAGTGCACTGCGACAATTGATGCTGGTCTCTCCCAGGGTAGAGTCTTGGGGCATGCTGTTTTAGATTTGAAATACAAAGTTATGCACGATTTGGTAGATATATTCCATCCATACATCAATTTTCTACCGATTATCCCTGGTCGAGTGGCAGGGGCTACAGCTTTAGCAGGGAAACCTCGACTTCCCACTCCGAATCACTTCTTCCAGCTTGTCCTGGGGGTAGTACAAAGGCAATCCCAGGCCAGCAAGGAGGCATATTGGCTCCAGTATGTCCTGGGTTATCCCTGGCCTCTTCTGCTGGTGGGACATGCCTGGAACACTTCATCAGGAAGCATCCTAACCAAACACCCAATACATATTTTACTGCTATTCTCGACATGGGGAAGAACCTTACCTCTGTGCCTGTACCAGATGACCTTATCTTGTTCTTTCGGTCATGACCTACAGCTCGTGACAATTGTTAAGGGTAGAAACATAGTACGACTGATAAATCGAGAGGTATTGCCTTTAGCTCAGTTCCTTCTTTACCATGACAGATTGATACAAAGTCTGCTTCACAAAAGACGCTGCACCAATCCACCTGTCAATCTCAATGAACTCTGGCACAATTGCATCCCACCAGAAGACTGATCGTGGGCATGCCCAGACATCTTGTAACCTCCAAGACAGCATGTAATCTGACAGCCAGCCCGGTGATCATCTAAATAAAAAATAAAAAGAAATAAATAAAGAAAGAAAGAAAGACTAAAAAATAAATAAAAAGAAAGACTTTTAATAAAGAAATACATGGAAATAAAAAGAGTATCAGATAGAATGTTGAGTCTGAAGCTAGAAATTGAAGATGTGATGTGCAATATTGTTTGTGGGTATGCCCCACAAGTAGGATGTGAGCTGGCGGAGAAGGACACATTTTGGTTGGACTTTGATGAAGTCATACAGAACATCGTGAGAAGTGAGAGGGTTGTAATAGGTGGAAACTTCAATGGACACGTTGGCGTAGGAAACAAAAATGATAAGGAGGTGATGGGCAGGTTTGGACTCCAGATGAGGAACGCTGAAGGACAGATGGTGGTTGACTTTGCTAAGAGAATGGAAATGGATATTGTGAATACTTTCTTTCAGAAGAGACAGGAACATAGGGTGACCGATAAGAGTGGAGGCAGAAGTACACAGGTAGACTACATTTTGTGTCAACGGCGCCATCTAAAGGAAATCAGTGACTGCAAAGTAGTGGTTAGAGAGAGTGTAGCCAGACAGCATAGGTTGGTGGTTTGTCGGATGACCCTGGCAGTGAGGAAGATGAAGAAACCAAAGGCTGAAGTGAGGACAAAATGGTGGAAGTTGAAATAGGAAGACTGTTGCATGACATTTAGGAAGGAGGTAAGACAAGCACTGGTCCTTCCAGATGACTGGCAAACTACAGCGAACATCATCAGAGACACAGGTCGGAAAGTACTTGGTGTATCGAGTGGAAAAAAGGTAGATAAGGAGACTTGGTTTTGGAATGGGGAGGTGCAGGAGTGCATACAGAGAAAGAGGTTAGCAAAGAAGTGGGACAGTGAGAGGACGGACGAGATTAGACAGCAGTACAAGGAGATGCAGTGCACGGTTAAAGTAAAGGTGGCAAAGGCCAAACAAGAGGCCCATGATGACTTGTATGCTCGGCTGGACAGCAAGGAAGGTGAGACTAATCTTTACAGGCTGGCGAGACAGAGAGACAAAGATGGTAAGGACCTGCAGCAGGTTCGGGTGATTAAGGATAGAGATGGCAATGTATTAACAGGTGCCAGTAGTGTGATCGCAAGATGGAAAGAGTACTTTGAAGAATTGATGAATGAGGAAAATGAGAAGGAACAAAGAGTAGAAGACGTGACTTTTGTGGAAAAAGACGTAGCAAGCATTAGCAAGGATGAAGTGAGGAGGGCGCTGAAGAGGATGAAGGGGGGAAAGGCACTCGGGCCTGATGATTTACCAATCTAGGTATGGAAGTATCTTGGAGAGGTGGCAGTGGTGTTCCTGACTGGGTTATTCAACAAGATCTTAGATGGTGAACAGATGCCTGAAGAATGAAGACGAAGTGTACTCGTGCCCATTTTTAAGAGCAAAGGAGTTGTGCAGAGTTGTACTAACTACAGAGGAATAAATTTGATGAGCCATACAATGAAACTCTGGGAAAGAGTAGTTGAAGCTAGACTAAGAGCAGAAGTGAACATTTGTGAGCAGCAGTATGGCTTCATGCCAAAAAAAGAGTACGGCAGATGCAGTGTTTGCTTTAAGAATGCTGATAGAGAAGTACAGAGAAGGTCAGAAGGAATTGCATTGTGTCTTTGTAGACCTGGAGAAAGTGTATTGCATGAGGAAGTCTGGAGTGACGGAAAAGTATGTCAGAGCGGTGCAAGACATGTATCATGACTGTAAGACAGTTGTGAGGTGTGCTGTCGGTGTGACTGAGGAATTTAAGGTGGAGGTGGGACTCCACCAGGGGTCAGCTCTGAGCCCCTTCTTGTTTGTGATGGTGATGGACAGGCTGACAGACGATGTTAGACAAGAATCTCCTTGGACCATGATGTTTGCAGATGACATTGTGATCTGTAGCGAGAACAGGGAACAGGTGGCGGAGAAACTAGAGATGTGGAGATATGCCCTGGAAAGGAGAGGAATGAAGATCAGTCGCAGCAAGACGGAATATATGTGTGTGAATGAAAGGGATCCAAGTGCAAGAGTGATGCTACAGGGAGAAGAGATAAAGAAGGTGGAGGATTTTAAGTACTTGGGATCAACTGTCCAAAGCAATGGAGAGTGTGGAAAAGAGGTGAAGAAGCGTGTCCAGGCAGGCTGGATCGGCTGGAGAAAAATGTCAGGTGTGATGTGTGATAGAAGGGTTTCAGCTAGGATGAAAGAAAAAGTGTATAAAACAGTGGTGAGACCAGCCATGAGGTTTGGACTGGAGACAGTGCCACTGAAGAAAAGACAGGAAGCAGAGCTGGAGGTAGCACAGCTGAAGATGTTGAGGTTTTCTTTGGGAGTGACCAGGTTGAATAGGATCAGGAATGAGTACATTAGAGGGACAACTCATATTAGAGGCTTTGGAGAGAAAGTCAGAGAGGCCAGACTGAGACGGTTTGGACATGTCCAGAGGAGAGCGAGTGACTATATCCGGAGAAGGATGCTAAGCCTTGAACTGCCAGGCAGGAGACAGAGAGGAAGACCGAAGAGGAGGTTTATGGATGTGGTCAAAGAGGACATGAAGGTAGCTGGTGTGAGAGAAGAGGATGCACAAAACCGGGATAGATGGAGGACATTGATTCGCTGGGGCGACCCATGAGGGGAAAAGCCGAAAGGAAAAGAAGAGGATCTACAATGATTAAGTGTCACAATTTGCAAGGTGGTGGTGGACCCCAAAAAATGCAGGCAGGAACAAAATCTCAAACAATAAAGTAGCAAACAAAATCATGAGTAAAATATGACAAGATGAACCAAACCCAACACTGAATGGTCGTGCCTGGAGTCCTTTTAACTGCCACTGATTAAAACAACCAACATCTGTGCAGCTGCAGGCGGGGCCTGAGACTGCCACCCGTTGGTCGCAAACCGAAATGTGACATTAAGAACGATATGTGTTGCTGATTGCTTGTCTCTGTTATCACCTTTCCTTTCATCACTTTGGTGCTGTGAAATGTAAATTTCTCCACTGCGAGACTAATAAAGGCAAATCCAATCCAAATATAATCAATGACATTCTAAATTTCCTAGCAGATGCTAACAGCGTATTATTATTATTATTATTATTATTATTATTATTATTATTATTATTATTATTATTATTATGTTGTTGTTGTTGTTGTTGTTGTTGTTGTTGTTGTTATTGTTGTTATTGTTGTTGTTGTTGTTGTTGTTGTTGTTGTTGTTGTTGTTGTTGTTGTTGTTGTTGTTGTTGTTGTTGTTGTTGTTGTTGTTGTGCTCATACTCTTGGGTAAATGTCAATTCAAGCAGTGACTTTTGGTTGTTTTATGATAACGTTATGACGTAGCTCCTACTTCGCTCTTTGACGCTGGACAATCAAATATGTTCTTTGTAAGAACTTGCTAAGCACTAACTATGCCAGAACATTTTGAAGGTGGAAATGGGGTATGTGAAAACCTAGGTCGAATGCACAACATGCAACCGGACCTGAAATGATAGAACTTGCCAATTACATCAAAGATGGTCTAGGATAGGGTCGTCGAAAGTCTGTCCACAAGGGCTGCCGTTCTGCCTGTTTTCCAGCTCTCCCAGGAGCAACGCACCTGATTCAAATCATCAGGACCATTTTGATGCTGCTTCAGAGCTGGCTGATGAGCTGATCATTTGAATCAGGTGTGTTGCTCCTGGGAGAGATGGAAAACAGGCAGGACAGCGGCCCTCGAGGACCGACTTTGGACACCCCTGGACTCTAGGACTCGCCCACTCACAAGCACACATTGCTATAACAGAGTAAATGTGACACTAGGTCAGACATGGGCAAACTACGGCCCGCGGGCCACATACGGCCCGTTAGGCTTAACTCATGACAAAAAGTTAGCGGACAACAGGGCAGATAACTGAAAAGTTGCCTGCCCTATTTTTCACAACTTGAAGCACAATGAGACAGCTAATCACATTAAAAAAACATTCTCACAAAGTACAAAGTTTTTTTTTTTTATCAAGAATGTACCTACTACAAATGCTACCTTGCTTAATTTACGGTAAATGTGCATGGCTGGATTTTGCTGCAGTAGTCGATTGTCATTGGGTTGTACAATGCAACATTTGCATTGCTTCCTACGAGCCACTAATCCCCTTTCATAAGTCTCACGTAAACTTTACAGTCACGGTTTAATGTAAATTTAGGTTTTGTAGCGTCACATGTGATGTTAGCTTCTTTTGAATCTTTCTTCTGGGCTGAGTTTCTGTGCATCTATTTTGGAAAATGACATGCAATTGCACGACTGTATAACGCTTGCGAAAGTCCGGAAGAAAGAAGCAAGCTTCTGATTGGCTGCCGTGCATGCAAATTTCACTGCAGGTAGCCTCTGTTTGTGTGCTCGGCGACGGTACACGTGTATTGTTTGCGCGTAAAGGCGAGGGCGTCAGTGAGGAGTTTGTTGAGCGCGCGGTCAGGACAAACCATCTATGATTTGGCGGAATTTAACACAAGTAGGTATTATTGAGCTTGAATATTTCGTTGTGGAATAATATGTTTTGAATGTTGAAAGTGATTCAATTTTTCAATAAATGTTGATTTCTTTAACTTTGCCGCTTCAATGAAAACTTATTAAAACAGACGCAATCTTGATGAATCGCAGTGCATATGATATGTTAATCTATTTCCATTTTCTCCTCCAAGTATCTGCGAAATAGTATGTAAAAGCCATATTCCTTGAGACAAATTTATTAACTGATCAGGGATATTTTTCACATTTGAAAGACAGTTAATAAATTGGGTTCTTACTGTGCTATGAGGTTTGTACACACTACATTTAAAGGACAACAGCACCATTTTTTTGTGTTTCCCACTGACATCAGAAAAACGTTTTATAGCATCTAAAATACCAAAAACAGGCAGGCTGATATTTTTAGTTAAATGAAAAACACCAATAAAAATGACTTCAAAATGAATCCGGAAATGGCCAGTTTCAGAAGGTCCCACCCCCTTGTTCGTGACGTCACGCCAAGACGTCTTGCCTTGCTCGAGAATCAAAACAATGGCTTCAGATTCGGAGAAGATGCTTTCTTGTTACTCATCCAGTTATGAATAGGATTCAAATAGTTCTGAAGAGGAAAGCATAAATGGTTGCAATTAATTCAAGGAGTCTTCCCATATCAATTCGAGCCGTCAATGACAGCAATGTAGCACCCAGAAAATGCAGAAGATGGCGCCCAAGCTCCATTGGAAATGGGCTGATTTGTCAGCTGGCAATTTATGTCAGCGAATATCAAATAGTTGTCTTGGTGCAACACACAACGATTCACCATGGTGTTATTTATGTGTTTTCCTTCTAATTTCGCCATCAACACGGATTAACACGAAGTTTTCAGACCAAACAAAGTACCCAAAATGCATTGTGTGTTGCTTTCTCGGTCAGGGGCGGTCCAAACGTGACGTCACATGGGAATCGTCATCAACTCAAAAACAAGACTTTGTGAATATTCAGCGCAAGTCTTAGAACGTGAACTATAGCTATATGCTGTGGAATCTTTGTAAAATACGCTCAGTCAAAGTCATTTGAAGTGATTTTATAAATTATGGACATAACTTGTCCGGAGAGGTCGGTTATTCTTTAATGCTTTAGGTTTAGTATTCCCGGCCCAAACACTCCCTCCAAATGCTATGGCCCGGCCCCTGTGTCAAATTTTAGAACCCAATGCGGCCCGCGAGTCAAAAAGTTTGCCCACCCCTGCACTAGGTAGTACTATATAACATATTAAATGTTATATATCACTATTATTTTCAGAGGTTCCCTTGCTTTCATTCATATGTACTTGTACAGTATGTACCCAGCGCAAGACGTAATCACTCACATATATTTGTGCGACAGAGACTAAGCTTCACTGTTTTCTCCACAGATACATATAAAATTATACAGATGGTCAAGTGTTGCTGTAAAACACAAAACATGTGACCTGTATATTCTGCATTTTTATGGCTTGAGGGAGATGTGGCAGCCGTCTGTCTCGCTCACTAAAACATGAACAGTATTTTTAGTGCATGTGAAAGCTGAGTTTTGATTGGCTGCAATCTGTGTTTAGACATCATGCAACAGCGAATTAAATTCTGAATAGCTTCAGAAGAAGTGGACAAGCCTCAGCATTTCATGAAGATTAGTTGCTGAGCCCTGCACATTTTGGAAGAGTTCAGTCTGGCTTTTCCGCATCTGTCAGTGTGTGGCAGTCTTCAAAGCACAAAAAAACTTGTTTTAAATACGGTGGGCCTCCAACACCATCAAAAGTGTGTCAACAGAGCGTGCAATTAACTTTTGAGTGATCACACAATTTTGCACCCTGATAAAATCTTGGAAGATCACAGGCAACATGCGCAGCAACCAGGTGTGACATACGTTACAGTGAACACACAATTTAGCACTCGCTATTAGGGATCATTGTAAATCAGGCCTCAACTGTAGAAATTCGTATGGGAAGTGTTACACAGTGCTTATTCCTTCACAACGTAACATGAAATAATGTCAGGAGCTGAATTTTATTAGTTGTCTAGTCCTGTATCATAAGGGGAGTGTTGGGAATGAGAATCCTCTGGCTTACATAATTAGATTCTCTGTCATAAAGTTGATTTGCAACATCAAAAGGACCTTTGAAGTACCATGGGACTGGATCAGTGTCTAAACCACTCTTGAAGATTCTGTCACAATGACATTAGACAAGTCATGTGAATTAAAAGACAAGCAAACAGCTCTTGCATTGGATCTGTCCAATTTTTGTCAAAATGTCATGCTGTACTATTTCCGCCAAATGCGGAACAAGTAACTGTGTTCGAGCAACAACTTGATGGCAAGGCCAGTATGGTAATATGCAGTATTTGACACTTGACAAAAACAATAACATAATTTATGTGAGCTATAACTGTGTGTCATTTGTTTTTTTACCTTTCCGATTGCTAAATGATAATAAAAACATTTAACAAATATTTTAACACCCCACACACACAAATTCAATGAAAAACATAAATAAAAATTATTATAAACATTAAAATGGAAGTCGCATATACACACAAGAATTTTCATCAATTTTCATCCTCAAAATCACCAATGAATTCCGAAGCATGCTTCAAGTCATGTGTTGATTATGCTTGTGGCAACGCCCGAAGCCTCGGAAAGTGCCTTGCTATGCCCATAGCCTCATGAGACGGGCTTCCTATGTCATCGCCAACTCAGTTTCACGGGTCATTTTAAATAATATGGTGCACCGAGACGACAATGAGCTGACGGCTAACACTGACACGGCCAACTCGCATCTTTAATCGGATTTGTTATGCCATTCAAATTTTCGAGGGCCAGTTTTTTAAAATACATTTATTTTTTATTATCTTTAAGATACTGTAAACAACTGGATTGATCATCCTAATATATTACAATTGAAGTTTTGCTTAAATGCTGAAACCAAAACAGGTCTAAGAAAATAATAAAAACTGAAAAAAATATAAGGCTTCTATATCTGTAACTTTATTGATTTTAATTGTAACTTAAAGGACAACCGACATCACTTTTTTGTTTCCTAACTGACATCGGAAAAACGTTTTATAGCATATAAAATACCCAAAACACGCAGTATGATATTTTTATTCAAATGCAAAATGACTTAAAGTGTCCAAAATCTGCAAAAAATTGAGCTGCGAATTGGGCATTCTCAGAAAGTCCCGCCCCTAGTTCGTGACGTCAGGCAAAGACGTCTTGCATTGCTGGAGAATCAAAACAATGGCTTCAGATTCGGAGAATATGCTTTCTTGTTACACATCCAGTTATGAATATGATTCAAATAGTTCTGAAGAGGAAAGCATACATGTTTGCAATCGATTAAATAATTTATTCCGTGCCATTTTGAGGCAACATTGGGGGGAAATGTCTCACCCAAAAAGAGGCAGAAAATGGCCACCGAGCTCCTGTGAGGAATGAATCAGCCCGTTTCCACAGGCTGAGAAATTCCTTAAATGGAGCTTGGATGCCCTCTTCTGGCTCTTTCTTGTGCAACATGAGGTTTTCAGACCAAATAAGCATTGACGTGATGGAAGGACTGCGACGATTTTTTCGGTCAGGGGCGTTCCTTCAGTGACGTCACGTAAGGACTCGTCACCAACTCAAAAACAAGACTTCCGGAATATTCCGCACGAGTCTTAAAACGTAGAATATAGTTATATGCGGTGGAATCTTTGTAAAATACGCTCAGTAGAAGTCATTTGAAGCCATTTTACAAATTATGGACTCAACTTGTCCGGAGACGTCGATTGTTCCTTAAATCTTTTCATCACAGTTCATCTAGGGCAGGCCAACACCTAAAAAATATATCTCTTTCAACTTTGAACAGACCATGCCATCAGTAAATCAAATAATAATTATCCATTTTAGCTTTTTTCACTGTTCAGTTACTCTGATCATGCTCATGGGTCCAAGCCAGATACTTGGCATTGCTTTTGACATGCAAGTGCATACCGCGGTAGAAGGAGGTCGTGATGGGGGTCGGGGCACCAACTCCTTTGAGTTTGCGGAGGAAGTACAGGCGCTGGTGGGATCTCTTGGCCAGTGATGCCGTGTTGTGGACAGGACAGGTCTTCGGATATGTGCCCTCCCAGGAAGTTGGTGCTGCTCACTCTCTCCACTGCAGCACCGTCGATGGTTAGCGGAGCATGCTGGGGGAGCACTCTCCTGAAGTCCCACAACAATCTCCTTCGTCTTTTCCACATTCAAACGGAGATTGTAGTACTTGCACCACGTGACACGCTCAAGTCAAAATATGACTATGTCGCTGCTGCGCAATTTCCTCCTTGCCTCCCTGACACGCTGCCCGAACTCCGTCTGCGCAAATACTCTCTATGTTCGGGAGCACATATCTGTGCGAGCAACTGAACTCGTTAATGAAAATGAACAAAACACCACATAGGAGTCGTGTCACCGATGAACACTTTCATTCAGTCCTGAGGATTTCCTCTGCGCAGAGCCTGACTCCAGAAATTGATGAAGGACAGTTTCTGCCACCAGGCAGTCCGGAGACTCAACTCCCTCCCAGGCCTGCCCACCCTGCCCCTTCCCACTGCCACACTCACCAAACTCTGAGGTCACGCTATACGCTGTACTATCATCCTGAACATCCTGAATTTTTTGTTCTTCCTCATTTTTTTCTGCAAGACCTCACTTCAACCCTTCTTGTTGTTTGTTTTTGCATTACTACATTCAGTGACGTGCGGTGAGGTTCATGGCTGGTGAGGCACTGACGTCATCACAGTCAGATTTACAAACATATAAACTCTACAGAGTACCTTGTGAGAGAAGAGTTTGCACAAAACCAGGAAATATGGAGGACAATGATTCGCTGTGGCGACCCCTGAGGGGAAAAGCCGAAAGGAAAAAAAAAGTTTATTCACCATTTGATTGGCAACAGTTAACGTGTTTTGTTTAAAATGTCATGTCAGCATTCTTTATATATACAAACTGTAGCATAGAAAAAAAATTTTAAAAAAATGTGATTATCGTGTTACCTTTACTTATAAATGAAGTTCATGTGCCGCTCCTCCTGAAGAAAGCCATCAATATCTTCTTTGTAGAAGGCTTCCTTATCTTTCTTCAGTTTTAAAAGTCTCTCTATTTCTTTCAACTTAGATATGTAATCCTCCATTCTGAAAATAAGGCCAAGCAACACGAAAAAATGACTGGATGGTTGCACTTAACTTGCTAACTGTTTACTGTAGCTTGCTCTCACTAATTCTATTATTCTGCAGCCAAGAAGGCGCAAGAAGAATCTGTAATCACCAGTGCCCCCTGTCATGAGGCAGGAGAACTGTGTGCCTCACCTATGCACAAAGTTTTGATAAAATAAAATGAAATAAACACTGTATTAGTGTTTATAATATACAGTGACTGTACATTATATACCCCAGCTAAACTGTAGAAATTTAGTTCATATACTAATAGCTTTTGAACACTGTAATAGCGATATGCAGAGGGACAGCAATGTGGTCTCACTGCAGAGCAAGCCAGCACAGTTAGCAAATAATTAATTCATTCTTTTTTTCTATGCTAGAGTTTATATAAAGAATGCTGACATGAAATTTTAAACAAAACACGTTAACTGTTGCCAATCAAATGGTGAATAAGATTTGTTCATATCTGTTGTTCATATGTTTGTAAATCTGACTGTGATGACGTCAGTGCCTCACCAGCCATGAACCTCGTAAGTCAAAATGGTTGTAAGTCAAAATCCATTCAAAATGTTTGTCGAGCGGCGAGACAGCAAGCAGGTGGAAAGTTGGTAAAAGTTCACTCAGCCAGATGCAGGAAGGGTATTGTGAGTTTTCTTTATTTGAAGTTGATATCAGTTTTCGGCAGACCCCAGGTAACACTGCTCTCCAGGTTGTCCTTTGTCCCTCTTCTCCTCCTCCAAGAGACTGGCTCAGGCTGGCTTTAAAGGTGCTTCACCTGAGCTTCTGGCCAATCAGGTCCCAGCGGCAATTGGCCATTCCCAGGTGGTTGCAATCACCTTCTCAATCAGTCTAAATCAATTTGTGGTCGCCCAACTCTACTGTTTTGGATGGGGAGAAATGTGCACCTTTCTCCCATCCAAAATCCAGAACACACAAAATTATTTAACATTTCTTTTAGCATCATGACAATGTTGAATAGACAATCGTGCTAAATGACTTGCAAATAATCTGATTGGGATGCCATGGGGGCGGGCGGTCGTGGGACTGGATTGCCGGTGTTTGACCGGTTGCCCTCTCCCCGGCCTTACCTCACTCTCCACGCCAACGCGCAGCCCGACCCCACTGGTGACTGCGGCAGGGCCTGCCATGGGCCTGCCGCCGCGTTCTCATTGCCGAGTTCTCGCCGCCGTGTGCTCGCCGCACCATTCTCGCCGCCGCGATATATATATATATATATATATATATATATATATATATATATATATATATATATATATATATATATATATATATATATATATATATATATATATATATATATATATATATATATATATATATATATATATATATATATATATATAGTGTTTTCTTTTGATTTGTTCATTTTATGTTTTATTAGTGTTTGGTTTCAGACTACTTGTTTTGTCTTTGCTTTTTTGTGTGTTTGTGATCAATGTTTGTTTATTTGTGGGTTTGATTTTCTATTTTCTTCTCAGCCTCAATTATGTTTGCTTTTACCTTATTTTTGTGAGTTTTCAATTTGTTCCTCAGTTTTTGAGGTGCATGGGTTTGCGTGCGTGAGTGTGTGTGTGCGCGCGCATACGTGTGCGAGCGTGCAAGTGTTCGTGTAAGTGTGTATGCGAGCACGAGCATGCGTGTGTGTAGTGTTTTGCACTTCAGAGCCCCCCAGCTGCTTCATTTTTAGATTTTTTTTCCACTTAAGAACAAATGATATACAGTACTTTTTGCTATAACGTGAAGAATGCTCCTGTTCATATTGATTAAAATATAGTCAATCGCGTATAACGCTTAGCTACCTGCTATGGGTGAATTCTAAAAGCATAATTATGTCGATATAACGTTTACCATGACTGTGAACGCTTATTGTGTTTCGTTGTTCCTCAAAGTAATTGACTGTAAACGCCACGAGAACGCAGTAAAGTGGCGGGGAATCGAGTATTGGCTCGGTAGATGACTTTTAACGTTCCAAACACTCACGGATTCCGTTCGTTTGTGCGTCTTTGATAAGGTCCTAGTATACACGTGAATTATTTCCGTACTCGAATATGTATTTGAAAAAAGTGTTTATTCGGAGATGTGTGTGTTTGAATCAGTGCAGTGTGACCTATTTCGTGTTACCGTTTTTGTGGGTTTGCTTGCATTTGATTTCAAATGATTGTATGTAATTTTCTGAGGTAACGAAAAACACTCAAATTATGTATCTTCCTGGACCATGCCATCCGTTTTCCTTTGAAGTGCGTCCAGTTAAACCTTCGGCGCAGTTGGTTTAAAGACATCCGTGGTGTGGTTTCTTGCCTCACTCGTTTCTTGACACTTTACCTGGGCTGAGGCGCAACAAATTGAGGAGGACGTCTGTTTCGTTGAATGTACGCCTGGGGAATTGTCCAACTTGATAGGATGGAGGAGAAAGCGCCGGGTGCGATGCCATACAAAGTGCAGGGACGAGCTAAACTTTGAACGATTTGGAATGCGGCAGGCTGGTGTGGCAACATGGATGGTAAATTGTAGCGAAGCTGTTCCACAGACCCCCTCTCTTGGCCGCTTTGATGAGCTGCTGCTCAGCTTTGAAGTTGAGAAAGCGGAGCAGTGTTTCTTGTTTGTGGGCGAGAAATACGGCGAGATAAGAAGCTTATGTGTCTGTGTGCTTGTGCGCGCGCGTACACGTGGCTCAGATTAAAAAAACGACAATTTATCCGACTGCGCGTCTCGCAGAGCTGGGAAAAAGTGGGATGTATTCTACAGCGGTAGCCCCCCCCCCCTTTCTTTTCTTTTACCTCCTCTAGATTTTGACACCCCCAGAGATAGGGACTGAGCCTGCCACTCTTGAGGCCATTTGTTGAATAGGGGTGAAGGCTATAGTTACCCTGTTTTGCTCCGAGTAGGGACACGCGTGGCACGTACGGTGGTTGCGTCGCCCGTTCGCATTTTTGTGTGGGATTACTTGTTTTTAGAGTTGTGGACTGTTATCGTCTTTTTTAAAATGGATTAACTCAACGTTTCAAATGCCCTCTTACTGGACAGAATCTGCGATGGTACGTTGCATTTTACGACGCTGATAATAGTGCGCCTTGTTCCAAACTCTACAGTTCTTTCAACGTGTACTTGTAATTGCTCGTTTACATTTTGTTGTTGTCTCGTTGTGACTTTTCGATCACAGTCGTTATAAAGATGTAACTGTTAAACCGTAACCGCGTCGATTGACGAGCAATTACTCATTGGTTGTTTAAGATTACGCTCAAACGACCCAATTTGCCAGGCGGGCTGCTCAACCCTGGTCTGGTTTTACTATGGTCACGTGAGTTGTACTGTACCGCGCCTTTACACATACCATGAAATCTTTCGACAAAATATTGGACTCCGAATGCAAACGTGTGTGTGTGACTTTGTGCGCGTGTGATACTAACTACTGTATGGTTACTGTGGTGATTGGGATGGAATCGGAATGGGGGCCAAAAGGAAAACGCGTGTCCGAAAAATAATGACAGAATTTGGTTATGGTGAAGAGTAAATGCTCTAGTTTATTCTCCTAATATGGTTTGATGTGACAGATCACTGCACATTCAGAATGTGGGCTTCGTTTGATCTCCCGTTTAGATTATAAATAGACAAATGCAACAAAAACCTCTTTTATTTTCTGAACCTATTTAGTTTTTTTAGAAGGTCTGTTTACTTGATGTTTTCCTTTGAAGTTCAGCAGGATATGCCTTTGATTAGATCAATACTTGGTGTGTTTCAGAGTGAAGAGAAGCTGAGAAGCTCCCCCGCTGCTTTTAGAGAGTGAGTAGGATTAGACTGGAGCTCAGTGGAGGTACCACTGCACTCTCACATAGGCAGCCGGAGCTGGAGCCATGAGCAGGGCACTTACGGAGCATATCAGCAATAGCTTCCGAGAAGATGCTCCTCGTCCTCCGGTACCGGGAGAGGAGGGAGAGTCGCCATGCTCCATACCCAGCCGGTCTGGAAAAATGAAAGCCCTTACTAAGGTTAAAGATGACACCACTGCCACCGTGCTCCCCGGCTCCATTCCACGGAGGAACGAGGACGGTTTGGGAGAGCCGGAGGGAAGTGCGACCCCAGACTCGCCGCTGATCCGGTGGACAAAGTCTTTGCATTTTCTTCTTGGTGATCAAGATGGCGCTCACCTCTTTCGGACCTTTTTGGAGCAGGAAAATTGTGTGGACACTTTGGATTTTTGGTTTGCTTGCAACGGTTTCAGGCAAATGGACTTAAAGGATACCAAAACAATGCGAGTTGCCAAAGTTATTTTCAAACGATACATCGAGAACAACAGCATTGTTGCCAAGCAGCTCAAACCAGCCACCAAGACCTACATAAGGGATAGTGTTAAAAAGCAACAAATAGACTCGTCCATGTTTGACCAGGCACAGACAGAAATCCAGTCCAATATGGAAGAGAATGCTTACCAGATGTTTTTAACCTCTGACATATACCGCGAGTATGTGCGCACTGGCTGTGAGAATGCAGCTTATGCGAATCATGGCACACTGGGCAGCCTCAAGCTTGTGTGTAGATATCTTCCACCTCTTATGGAGGAAGAGGAGTGGAGCTGCCATGACCTGAAGGCAAAGTCTTTAGGTTCTATGGTTGGACTTTCAGTCAAATCCTTGAGGGCGACCGCTGCCATCCGGACAACAGCTGACATTCTGGAGAACAGTTGCAGGTAAGAACAGTGCTTCCTCAAGGATGTGGCATAGCGCGCCGACCGGCATGTTTGTTTCTACGTTTTCATTGGCTACTTTACTCATGTCAGTTTGTGTAAAGAGCGGAGGGGCGGGGTGAGGGGCAGTTGATCAAAGGGTCCCAGAATAACATTCTTTGTTTGTGCCCTCCCGCCTTGCAGTTAGTTAGTTAAGGGGTGAGAGGGCGGGGGTGCATTGGGTACAAAACATCAATGGAGCTGAGCCTTCCTTTTAAGTAAATGGTGTCTCGCAGGTAACTCTCTGCTGGCTTCTTCCAAGTTTCCTGTGCTTTGAAACCCTTCCTCCGGTTCAGGCATGACTTCACACACCAACTGCCAGACTATTACAGCTAGATGGGGGAGGGAGGTAGGAGAAATTTTTCAGTGAAGCGGTGGTGTTTTTTTATTTATTTTTTTGCCATTCCACACTAGGCATAGATCGAGACATCATACTTTTGTTGGAAGAAGTTTTTTCTCACAGTACTTTATTGTCTGTTTTCAACAAGACACTGTGGACTCCAGAAACATAGGACAGTACTTATCCATGCGCTGTCACTCATTGATCCTTTTAAAAAGTTGTGGTTACTTCGCTGTATGCCAGTGTCAAGGCTAAAATAAGGAAAAGTGGTTCATGCCTGCTGTGTATTTTTAATGTTGTTTATGGTTTTAGTGGAAAAATGACTTATCAAGCAGAAAGCCACCTTTTCTCCTTTGCACCACTCACCGCCCCCCTAGTTCAGTGGCCCTCTCCATGTCGGTAGGTCAACCCATTTCCATCTCAAACATGTGGAACTAATTTTGGCACTGCACAAGTTCTCTGTTCTAGGATTCTTTTTTCTTCTTAGATTTCCCATAAGCAACTCCGGAGTGGTAAAACATTGTCACTTCAATGCATACTGAAGTTTATTCCACGACTTCAGGGGTGTCCAAACTTTTTGCACAGAGTGGCATATTTGGTATGTAAAAAATGTGGTGTCAACCTTGACAGACATTCTTTACATACAACAGCAATTTAGATCCATCGATTCACATTGAACTCTTTAAAACAGCCACTGTCTCTTTACAAATAAGGTTAGACGTTGCTGTTACATATTTCAATGAAGAAATAGTCCAATTTCCACCAAACCTTGAACCGTCGGCTCTTGCCGCAAACCATCCTCCTTTTGTTGATTGTTGCCATTTTAGAGAATTTGGGGGCTCATTCAGTTAATTCCTGTACTTATATACGAGATACTAATTTGCTAACTGAGGCCGATAGATGGCAGCAGTTGGCACACGCAGTTTTGCACAGCAACTCTAAAAAAAACCTCACGTTAACAGCGGTAATGCCCAATGTATTCTACATGGGGGCCAGTTGTAATTGATTTTATGACAGAGGTCGCGGGCCTGATGAAAATTGTCCACGGGCCAGACTTTGGAAATGTCCGCACTACTTTGTGATTTAACACTTTCATCTCTCCGGTTTGTAAAATATATTTCTCGTCGGAGACTAAGCATGTTTTGCAGTAAGAGACAAGAGGGGAAGAAGTGAAGACAGCAAGGGGGATCGGGGAAGCAAGAAGAGATGCAGAAAGAGAGTGGGGGTGCAGAAAACCCAGCTGTGCTAAATACCTGACTCTTTGCACGGACCTTACAAAGGTCAGGTTTGTGCTTGGGGCCTACAGCTTTAGTCATGCTGGGGTTCTCCTCTCAGCACTTCCAAGCAGAAGGCATTCTCATAAAGAATGGGGCCCTCCTACCCCCTGTCCTTCGCCCCCACCCCCATTGCAAATGCTCAAATTCCCCCCCAACCGCCTCTTCCTCATCCACTCCCGTCACCACTACAACTGGAATGCAACACAACATGAGAGTAGATAGGCACACAGAAAGAGGGGAAGGGAGCATTCTCACGGTGGAGAAGGGAGAGAGAGCAAATGCTAGAGGAGGGACAGCAGGCAAGGGGTTGCATGAAATAAAAGAGTGGGACGGATCACCTATGTGGACGAAATAGTTTTGTGAAAATGACTCATAAGAGAGAACTCTACAAAGGACATAGCCAAAAGAAATTTCAAGTTGTCCTGTGTATCCTCTTAATTGGACTGAATGCACATCAGAAGCAGCATCACGTGACATGTCCTCGGACTTGTGTTTGCACAGCAACACTGAAAAAAAACTCACATTAAAATGTCAATGTTCTCTTCCTTCACAGGCCCCATCGTCGAGGAGACAATGCAAGCCCATATTTTGTCAATTCTGGCTACATTTTGGCTCCTGCCACGAGTGCCAATGACAGTGAAATTTCCAGTGATGCCACAACGGATGATTCACTGTCAATGACAGACAGTAGTGTGTAAGTGTGTTTGTGAAGACGCACTCCTCAGGAGTGTCGCCACGTTAAATGCTTGATTCTGTTCCACTAACTGGCCAAATTTCTGTGGAGGTTGTTTTTATCAGCTGAATATGTTTTTCGACACACATATTCAACACGTTAGTAGTGAAACAAGCAGGGGTGTGAAGAAAAATATTTGATGTAGTAGATTAGCAAGGCTTTCTATGTGGCCAGCAGTTGTAGCGCGCTCGAAAAAATTGGCCTGTAATAATAATGTCAATTAAGCAGGTAATTATTTCGTTCATGTGGCATAGCCGAGGCTTCAGAACGGTGTAAGACATTCTTTCAAAAGACATTTTTGAAGTTTATTTTCTGATACATGACATGCAGGAGAGTAGGGGGAAAATATGATCTTGTCTTGATCTGGGTGGGTGGGGGTTGCATCTTTATTCCTCAAATGTGAAATTCATCCCTCCCACCCACTCTTCTGCCACAACAGACCTGTTTTTACCCCTTTCTTCTTCATATTATCTAATCGTTCTTCTCTTTGAAGAGCTAAAGGAGAGGGGGAGGGAAATGGCCATTTGGGCCTCAAGACAAACTCACTGAAAAATGTTGGCACCAAATGAAAGGAGGGCTTACTCACATGGTGGGTCGGTTTCCTGCCACTGGCCTCTGTGGCGTGCTGAGATCATGTGTCTGCAAGGCATTCACATGGGTTACTCATTGATAGTCCTTGGGACAGAGGAACTCCCCCTTGGCCAGACTGGTGCACCCCCAAAAATCACTTCCATCATGACCCAGCCTTCCACAGTGTCTCTCTTCTACCCTCCAGAGCCTGTTGCGGGAGTGGTGGGGGCTCAAAGTGCAAGAAGAGTGAGAAAATAAAGTGCGTGGAGTATAAAGGGCTTAACTGAATCGCTTTCAGCCTATTGTTGGGTGAGGGGGGCTTAGGGGGATAAAAGGGTGGCTGGCTTCTTTGAAAATGACTTGCACAACTGAATAGGAGATCCCATAAAGTAAGGGCCCATGAAACCGTGAAATAGTATGTCTGTTTTCGCTTCCAAAATCTACTCAAAGCATCAAGCTGCCAAATTGTATCTCCAGTGGGCAGACAGTTTGGGTTGATTCAAATCACACAGGGGTAGGCCATTTGCTCGATTTTGTGGTGATAAGAGTAGATTTCTTGTCAGCCCATCTTTTTTAGTATCACATGGCTTTTTTTTGACAAACAATAATTTATTAGGGTTGCAGAGGCAGCAGTTTTGCTAGCGGGGGCATACAATCTTTTCACTGTGTTATGTAATGTTTAATGATGCCAACCTCGTAATAACGATGTTTTTTTACCTACACTTTGTTGAACAAAGCAGTTTATCAAGTGACTTTTAGTTCTCAGGAGAGATGCATGTCGCAGATCTTGGTGTGTCCTGTCCTTGTCTCCAGTTCTTTTTTGTCTTGGATTTCATTTATACAAAGAGTTTATTTCCTCTTTAATTTGAGGGAACAATTTGATTAGTGTTTAAACGGCATTGTCCGCATTTGAATCCCACATTAAAAAACAAGGAGGGGGATTTTGGAGTGAGGGGGGTGACGGGGGTTCGGGTTTTGCTTATATCTTATTTATGGATTTACTTGGACGCTGGGGAATGTTGCAGCACCAACTTCAAACATTACCTTATCTTACAAACCAGCCTTTTGATGTTGCTTAGATCAGAGGCTCACAGTAAAGCGCTTGCCAAACGAAGATGGCAGTGAGTGCATATGTGCATGAGTGTGAGATTTCAAAGCTGTAGCAGAAAAGTAGCGTTTGGGCTAGGTCAGATACTTCTGAACAGCCAAAATAGCCAAGATAATTGGCTCAGTTTAAGTGGCAACTGACTCGGAAGGCTTGCAAACGGGAGAAAATAACATTTCCATGATAATTGCATAATTGTCAGCAGGCTAAAAAAGAATGTCTTCCTAATGGCATGACCTATATTTCTCATACAAAAAAAATCCCCTGGTCAGCACCTGAGACTACTGCATAGTATTCAGCTTTATTTTAAAAAATGCTGTCAAATTGGATGGGGACTTATTTTACCAAGGATCAATTGGAGGCGCTTTTGAAGTTCACGGGATGGTGTTTAGCCTATCTCACCCATTGTTCTGCTGGGTTTTGTGAAATCCGTTTATGTTGCCTTGGTCTCAAAAGATGTGAGGCCTGTTGACTTTTCTCCACTGCAAATTGCGGTATGCAATTGGGCGGTGGGGGGGGGGGGGTGTGTTGTGTTAGTCACTTTTCTTTTGAACAGCTTTCCAGCTGTTTTCTTTTTTTTCTCCCTCACAACAAAAATTGGCAAATGGCCCTAAAGTACCAGCAGTTGGCAATAGAGTTTAACAGAACCAGCCGGTAGCAGAGAATTAGAAAAAGTTGATCGTTTATTTAATCTTAAAGGGACTGTAGGTGTTACTTATTTGTTGTTTTATTTCACAGAGATGGAATCCCTCCATATAAACTGGCCCCAAAGAAGCATCTCCAACGAGAGATGAATCGCAGTGTCAAGATCAATGGACAGATTACACTTCCCCACTTTCCAGTAAGTCTTCTGTAAAGCGTTTTAAACTTATAAAAACTTATTGTATTGATTCTCTTATGCAATGCAAAAGTTGGTAAGTTGGTGAACTTAATACAACTAAAAGTTGGTATAGGTATTGAAGCGTGTCCAGTTCACCCCCACCTGTGTACTGTCACTTGAAGTTGAAAGCCTTGTCCTGTATTGTTCAAGGATATCATAAATACTTCAAAGCAACCCAAATAAGCATGTCAATACGGGACATCTAGACTCAGCCTATTATTGGACCTGATTTATTCTTAATGGGGAGGGTTGAAACCTCTGCTTTTTTGATCTGGGGATCTGTTTGATGTAGAGCAAGAATATCTAAATCTTGCGGGCGAGTTGCGTGCTTTTTCTGCATGTATTTTACAATGCTCAGTCCCCATGTTTCCCTTCCTCCCCCATTTCAGTGTCTTTTTTCCCTTTCCCACTTGCACTCTTTTAATGTTTCCCTCCTGATTTGGAAATGGCTCTGACTCCCATGATGTACCATCCCTTGGCAGGGGGGGGGGGCGCATGTTGGGCTGGCGCTCCTTTGCCAGCAGCTTCACTCACCTTTCTTCTTTATCCCTTCATCGTGTATACAAAGAGATGACGGAAGCAACGGGGGAAAAAAAATCTAAATCAAGAAAGCCAGGGTTCCAAATAACAGAAAAATAGGAGGTACATATATTTAAAGTAGGATGATGTGACTAGTGTATCTATGAGATGCCCCACAGGCAACAAGAAAATGAATTACTACTTTGTCTTCCTGCTATTGGACTCGTCTGTCCTCTCCTCGCCTTTGTCCCTCTGCTCACTGCCACCATGCAATCGCACATCTCAATCCTTATTATTTTCATGCTGTTAATTTTGTCCTACTTCTCTCATTTTCCTCTCTTCTCTCCCCTCTCCCTCTTTCCCGTCAATATCTGGCTTTTATATGGAGGTTTAAAGCTGTGTGTCCCTCCCACCCCTAGTGTGCGTTTGATGTTTGACAAGGGCCCTTTGAAGTGCGCTGACTTCAGACGCTGCCGAGCTGATGACTCGGTTGGGCTATAGAGGGTGCAAGCAGGGGGCCGCCCCTCCAAGCAATGAAACAACCGCTACCCAGCAGCCTGGCACTGCCAAGGGCAATGGCCATAGGGTGTGATGTGCAGTAAAGAAGATTCAGATTAGCGAGGACAAGGGCATCTGGATCCTGCTTTTCAGAATAGTTGCAGGGTTTTTGGAACAAAAGTGGATTGAGGATACAAGGGCATCGGATTAATGTGACATGTTGCATCTGCCAGGAACACTTCACAATTGCACATTACCTCACGTTAAAGTGTCTGTACCACTGTGCTGTTTCCCCTGCAGAGGACTCATCGTCTGCCTAAAGAGATGACCCCCGTTGAGCCTGCATCGTTTGCTGCCCAACTCATAACAAGGCTTGAGAAGCTGAAGCGAGAGCAAGACACGATGAGCTCTTTGGCGGCGAGATTACATCAGATCCAAGAGGTAGAGGCACACGCCCACACAGCTCTACATTTCTTTTGGAAATAAAACCATAACAAGCGTGCATATGAATATTTCAGCCAAATCATTGACCACTGATAGCATATCAGTTGTTCATTATTTTGAATACAAAGCAATCTAAAAGTGATCGTTCACAGCGCCCATCTTATTTCCTTCATTCTTTACATGTAAGTCAATAATCTATTATGCAATGTCCACTGCACTCAAATTAAAAACCAGAATACGGCCAATCTTATGGCCAAATCTTTGTTTGTCTGATGCCTTTGTTGCTGTCTCAAACTCTCCTCCATCTTTGTTTATTGTTTTATTTGATTGTTTGCTGTTGTGGCACAGGGAAAGTGAGCAAGACAAGATGCTAAAGATTGGAGTAATGGTTACAATTTGAAACAGCAACACTAACTTACAGTTTATCGTGAACCATAAACCGTTACATTTTTCCTAGTAAGTCAGCATGACGGCCATGCTCAACATACAAGAACCGTTATGTTAGATTTGGTGTGTCGAAGAAGGCGGATGAAGCCAAGAGATTTAAAAGTCTCTCTACTTCTTGCCTCTTCCGCTCTGTCCCTTCAGTATTTGATCCACTGGAACTTTTAAAAGTTATGTTTTTCAATACTCTTGAGATTAGTTTTTTTTTCAATAGTGAGCACTTAGCTACTCTAGTGGCACATTTGCTCAATATGTGTACTGTAGTGCCCTCATGCCTTTGTTATGCATAGGCGCATTGTATTATAGATGAAGCACACCCAAAGCCTGTTTGCGATGACAGTGTGGCAAAAAGAAATTCGAAACAAGTGACGCGGGCTTCGCGGGCTTACGCTCACTGACTTGTGAAGACGAGAGATATACTGTACTGTAAATTGGTATCGGTTGAAACCTAAATTCCTCAGCTGCTTTTCCCACATGCCGCTGCGTATGAGGGTATCTTTGAGTTCCTGATATTTTTTTGTATTGACATGTACAGGAGGAGGAAAAAGAGGACATCACAGATGTCACCAGCAACACCTCCCTTCATCAGCCTCTTCTTCCATCTGGTAGCCAATGTGAGGAGGACCCCCAAGCTATCCTCGATGATCATCTGTCACGGGTCCTAAAGACGCCGGGCTGCCAGTCACCCGGTGTAGTTCGGCATTCGGCGCGCTCACATTCCCCAGAACGGACCGATGCCTTGGTATCTTCAGACCGCGGATCCTTCTTCGGTGCATATCCTGGCTCTGCCAAAGCTGTCGTGTCAGGCCGGCAGTCTGCAAAACTAACCCATCACCACTATATCAACCTTCATCATACTGGACACAAGATGAAGGAGCAGATAGAGGTTGAGGCAGCCCAGCGTGTACAGTGCCTCTGCCCTCCAGAAGGCGCCAATTACTCTGACATTACGCCTGTGTGAGTGTCGAAGCAAAATTCTTGTCACCTACTGTTGGTGTTGTATTTCATTAAATTGACCTGACTTACCGCAAATATTTCCTCTGGAACGAGCTCTTTCTTGACGTATGTGCCTTTCTCCTCCTCTAGTCGCTGCAGCACTTTGTCAAGGCGGCAAGTCAGATCCTCCAATGAGGGCTTGTCGTCACCATGCCTTCCTCTCGATAACACTGACCGATCTCAGAATGTTTGGCAATGGATCCTGGAGAGCGAAAGACAGGGCAAACACAAGCCCCACAGGTAAAGTCTCTCTGTCTCAAGCAACCGTGTTTTCTACAGAACAGTATTATCTCAAGTTCATGTTGGACTGAATTTTTCTCACCCCCAAACAGCCACCCCGTCCTTAAAAAAAACAACCGACTTTATTTTGAGATCCTGCCTGCTCAAACTCACTCCTTATGGGGTGGGGGTGGCATCGGTTCCGGGATGGACCTTCGTGGGCACCATCCATTTGTACAAGACCCAGCCATGCCACCGCTGCCCCCACCCAACACTTTAGCACAGCTCGAAGAGGCCTGTCGTCGACTGGAGGAGGTCTCCAAGCCACTAAAACCCAGGTAGGACTACACAAAGACTTGGCTATGTCACAACAACAAATAACATTTTTTTCCGATATCTGATTCGAAATTTTTATCCACTCATTTATCATCAAAGTTGAGTACTCATGCGCATTTATCTCACTGACTTTGAAAGGCATTCAACAGCGTCCATCAGCCTGAGACAGCAGAGCCACCCAGCCATAGCCTTTCCCACTGGTGGCAGCTCCCTAGCCACTTCTGGACTACAAATGGAAGAGTAAGGATTTTTATTCTATTGTCTTAACTGAGTTAGTCTCACCTTCAGTTCAAATATGTTATGCCTTAACTCCATTCTTTTTTAGCATTGGTGCTTTCTTCTAGTCTTGATTATCATCCACTCAAGACTGATTTTAGTCGGAACTGATACAAACGGTGTGTTTGTTTGATCATTCACACGACTGATTTTTGTAGACGCAATACACAAATGTCTCTTTTCATGCAAGGTTTTGAAAGCGCAGTACCGGGTTGCTCTATGTAAAAGCGACGTTGTCTTTTCTAAAACAGGACGTGGTGCCTTGCACCTTGTGATATTTGAGCAAAAGGTTGAAGAAATAAGCAGTCGGCACATGCTCGTGGTTGGAACATATGCAAATAATTTTTAACTTTACAACTTTCTTGTTCACATCTAAGATGGCTAACAATGATTTTGTCACTCGATACACTCGTTTTCCATTTTCATCATTCAAGATGAATGTCAAATGTTAACCAACCATTAAACTCTTTCATCTCACATTCAGTGCTGAAAGTAAATAAAGATGGCTTTAGTGAAATTGCACATTGAATTTCTTGAACTTTTGGTATACCGTCATATTCATGTGGTCTTTGTCTAAGAATAAACGTCATCAGAAGTGCTGATGTTTGAAACATGTATCGTTTGTCTCCATAGGTCAAGTGATCTCATGGTCACCTACTTCTTCTGTGGCGAAGAAATTCCTTATCGGAGTGTGATGAAGACTCACTGCCTCACCTTGGGACACTTTAAAGAACAGCTCAGCAAGAAAGGCAACTACCGGTAAATACAGAACCGACAACCTAGCTAGGTACACAATATCCAGAAGTACAGTATCATGCTCATTCACATGCTCCCATGGTAACATTTCCAGTGACACAAAATCTGACATCACTGATAACACTCAGGGAATACAAGAAAGAAAGGCAGATGCTCAAATTAATTGCACATCTCCCTGTACTTAGACAAAAGTCTAAACTGGTAGGTGAGGTTTACACTGAAGTGTAAACCTTAATGTGTAGATAATAAAATGTTAAATATCACACCAGTTTATTTGGCCTGTATTGGCTCTTCCCCTGCTGGTTTAAATCATTTTTGTTATTTCATTATGGAGACCCTCTTAGTGAACCATATTTAATGGGCTGCAATCTCACCGCACTTCTAAATTCGATGTGATGTAGTCGATATGCCAAAGTTTTTTTTTTCCGCATTTGGCAGAGAACCAATCCAATCTGACGACATCTGTTTGTATATGTTGTATATTTTTTGCCTTCTTCAAAATGTGCCAATTGAAAGCAAAAAGGTGAAATGGCGCCCCATAAACCATGCAGTAAAACCCATCTTTAGCATCAATTGTTATTAGCCATGTGATCGTAAGCTAAGATCTGAGTGCGAAGTAGTGTAGCTTCTGAGTTGAAAGAAACCGGGCTGATCCACTGAAGAGGAGTGGGGGTTCAGCAGCAATTTTGTTTGCACATCTGTTCCTGATTTCCATGGTAAGGCAGCCTTAATAAAATGTCTTTGAAGCCTGATCCATTTTATTTTGTGCACAAAGACTTAGAGGCCTTCCAATTCCGATTCCCAGTGATTGCATCAGGCATTAAAATCAAATGTCGCAAGCTTCCTCTGTCGCTTAGGCGAGCGACCCATAAAGAAATTCTTCAACTTTTCTTTGGATTAAATTTTGTGACCAACCAATGAAAAAAGGAGAAGAAACACATCATTTGTCACAAGTCAATTTGTGCGACACACATAAAACAAGTTTTCAGGCTTCCGCTGTTGTCCACATGAGGTTGCAGACCCATGTGTTTATTAGGAAAGAGAAGCAAGTCCTTGCACCCTTGCTAACCCAAAAACTCTTTGAGCAACAGCAAAGAAGAGGGAGGCGGACATGAAGAGTTTGGCTTCAATAGCAGCAGAATGTGTGTAGTTAGTTAATTTGGACATGGCAATGGTACAGCAGAGAACAGTATGCAGCAGCCCTGCCAGACAATATTGGTGCCAGATGTTGCAGAGAAAGAGAGAGAGTGAAAGAGAGAGAGAGAGAGAGAGAGAGAGAGAGAGAGAGAGAGAGAGAGAGAGAGAGAGAGAGAGAAAAGCGGGAGAGAGAAAAATCGACCACATAAAACATGTTTCCAATGGAAAGGCTTCGTCTGTCTCTCTTTTGTGCACTGAGAGACACAAATAGTTGACTTTGAGGCATTTGTCAGAATGTAGCACAATGTTAAATCGAGCAATGAGATTTTTTACACATGAATGAGTCGCTCCGAAGTTGAAAAAAGAGAAAATGACATTTGACAAAACCATTCCAACGTTCACACGCAGAGCTGTGCAAGCAGGAGCTGTGACGCTGTTCTCAAACATACCACATTTAGTTATTGTATGCCCCTCACCCAAGCACTTGCAACCTTCATTGACTGAGATGAAGATTTGCTGTAAAAATTCTCCCCTTTGCATGTATGTGTTTAAGTGAAACTTGCCAAATAATAACTACCCAGCCTTTACAATTTTGTACTTTGAGTAACAGTGCCTGTTTTTTCCAACATTGCAATTAAGCTTATCATTACCCCCCCCCCCCCTGTTGATCTGAATCAGGCTTGAAAGTAAAAAAGAGAAATCATTAGGAGCAAACTAACCCTGGGAGTTCGCTTAGCTTGAGAGAAGAAGAGCGGGATCACAAGGTGACCCGTGACCTTCAAGAGACATCTCCAAGAGACCTGCTCCCTAAGCAAAGCCCCTTGGACTGCCCAAATACGATATATTGCTCCCTCTCATTGAGTCAGGACAGCCTCCATTCATTCCACTTCTCCCCCACTTTCTGCTTTTACCCTCACTTTTTGCTTCGTAATTAATACACTCCTGAGTATATGTGTGTAAGGGAAACATGGCAGATCATACGTGCCCATGTGCAAGCAGCATTCGTATATATACAGACGCCGAGGCACCTGAAATGTCAACCTAAGTGACAGAAAAGGCCTGCATTTGACAGTAAGTCCAATTAGAAGCCAAAGAGTTGTAAGGAGATGTTGGAGGGGGCATGAGGGTCAACTTAAGACAGCTTCTAATTAACCCCTCAACTTTAATAAGAGGTTGCAAAAAGATAGGCATCTGTTGAATGGCTAGCAGTCATGACGAACAAGTGGATGTGCGGAGTCGCGTGCAGGCACACTCACAAACACACACACACAGACACACGCAGACACACACGCACACACACACACACACACACACACACACACACACACACGCACGCACGCGCGCACACAGAGTTGAGCTGTGTTTGTGCAGCGGTGTGAGGTAGAGTCGCTCTCTGCCTTTGAAGTGTGGAGTATGCCATGAAAGCAATGACTAAGTTGCTTTGAGCTTGATCCTTTTCTGGCTCTCTTGTGTGTCAGTCTTTCATTTGGACTTAAGAAAATATAGCGACAATGTTTAAATGGACGTGGATGCATAGGCTCCTTTTCCCCATCAGATCATGTCGGCTTTTGCTTGTTTTGTCTTTCAACACCAAAAGGCACGGTATATTTTGATATATTTTCTTTTTGTCTTCTCAACAGGTACTACTTTAAGAAGGCCAGCGATGAGTTTGAATGTGGTGCCGTATTCGAGGAGGTGTGGGAGGATGCCTCGGTTTTGCCCATGTATGATGGCAAGGTCCTGGGCAAGGTGGAGAGGATGGACTAAAACACAAGCAACATCCTTGTTGCCCAAAGCTAAAGTCCCGGAAAACTTGAGGAAAAGAGTCTTGTCATGAACTTTCTTTCATGAGATGATGAATACTCAGCTAAACTCACACAAACACACACACACAAATACACAGAGTTAATATGTCCAGCACAAGGAGTGATTGATGGAAGACGAGCCAATGAAGTATGCCTAATCCAGAGGAGGGGCTGTCCCTCCCTGAATTTCTCAACCAACCAGCCTTAGAAACAAAAGTAACGATGCGAAAAACATTTTAAAGATCAATGTAATGTGGGGTGGGGGGAGGGGGACCCCTGACCACTTCTTGAATATATAACCACTGTTGTGATGCAAATTGAGAGACTGTTGCGCGTTTACACTGACACGCGGGTCATGTGCAACAGACTAACAGGAGGGCTGAAGACGCAGGGCCACGCCAGCCGAGCCTATGCTTCAGATTGCTACATAGTTACAAAAGTGTTTATACATGTGCATATGCATAATTTGCATATATGTATATATACATGTATTTTATTTACATGCGTAGTGCCACAAGTTGAAGGTTTAGAGTGAATATTTATTTATTTGAGAAAACAAAAAAGACCCCTCTCCCAACCTTGTTCTTGCCCTCCTGATTTCAGGCCAAAAGGCAAAGCTGCTTTGAATGTTAGGAGACTACTGTGGTAAAATTGTTTCATATTTTGTTTTGTCGGGTCTTCGTATACACATAGGATGTGACACTAATCTAGCACCTCCCCTCGCCTTGTTACTTTCTCTGATCCTAATTGTCATTCTTTTGTGGGCTTGGGGTCGAGGCTTCTAATGGTCCATCCCAGTGTTATATGCTGCTGAAAATTTGAAGTTCTAGTTCTGTCACTCTGGTGTCCCCCGCCCCCCCTTTTTTTTGCCGGAGCTCACTTGTCCGTTTGTACAGAGCTTTGTTTGTAAAGCCAGACTTTACAAGGGGGGCATACTTACAGCAGAGATGTGGAACACGAGTTGTACCGTTTTAATATGGTCGAATATACAGCTCACGCACCAAAATGATTTGAGAGAAAAAAAAGAACAAGTTTAAGAGGGGGAGGGGAAAAAATTGAACAATGAAGAACAATGGCTCCGATATCCTTTGAATGTTGATATAGTGATTTTGTATTTAACAATACCCCTATATACATGTGTAATTATGCATTGGAAAGTATGGATACTGACACACGTGTTGCACATCAGTAGTATTTGCTCAAAAACAACACTTATAAGAACACACTATTGCTGGTGTTTTAAGAGTACAGCGCCTGTGCCTAAATGGATGCCATACCATGTACTACCCTGCTTCAGGGTTTTAATATATATCCCTTGGTTTTCAGAAGGGTTTTTTGTTGTTGTCGTCGTTGAAAATATATTTTTTATGCTTTTAATATCATGTGTTTGTTTTTACACCACAGCCTTTTTCTTCATTCTATCAAAACTGTAAATTATACATTATATAAAGAGTTTCATTTAAAGATTTACTTGGACCTATAATTATTGTAATTATTAAGAGATGTAGCCTTTATTAAAGTTATATATTTTTCAAGTCTGTAATTGTTGATTTTCTTCACGATTGACATTTAGTTTAACTTCAGCTCATTCCTCCTCAAACTCCAATCAGGAATTTATTGTTTTCAATGAGAGATAGGTTTGGACTGCTGGCAGGCCATTCTAGTACCCAGTACCGAGTAGTCCACTACTTTAACTCCAAATAATCATGATCATAATAACACATTTCATTTATAAGCGCCTTTCAAAACTCTCAAGTTCACTTTACAATCACAGGATAAGTTTTTCTGTGGGTGAGCAGCGGCAGCCAAAGGCGCCAGCGTTCACTCAACGCGGAAGTAACTCAAATAGACAGAAAGCTAGCTAGATAGCTAATAGATAGCTAGCTAGAGCTAATTGATTGCTACTAGATAGATAACAAGAGCTAACAGATCGCTAATAGCTAGCTAGCGACAGCTAGTAGTGATTATGCTATATTGACATTTATCCGCTGGGCATTTATATGGAAAATATGAATATTGGACATTTTTTGGGCTAGTTCCTTTTGTAGAATAAACACTAGCTATAGGTAGATAGCAGTGACGTGCAGTCACGGGAGGCAGGTGAGGCAGTGCCTCACCTGTCATCATGGAAACCTGTCATGGAAATATCAAATGAAAAAATAAATTAAACAAGTATATGTATTTAGTGATTTGTACTTTAAAGTTCTTGTCCATTTAACTTCACCGTTTTAGGATTTTTTTTAAAAATCGCTGAATTTTCACATTTACCGTTCAAATACTAAGTAGTGATGAGCGGTGAGGCAGCAGCCGGCTGAGCGTCAACATGGATTGCGCAATCACTATGCTAACTGCTGGCTTGCTCTGCAGTGAGACCGCATTGCTGTCCTTCTGCATATCGCTATTAAAGCGTTCAAACACGTTTAGTATATGAACTAAATTTCTACAGTTTAGTTGGTGTATATAATGTACAGTCACTGTACATTATAAACACTGTACTACAATGTTTATTTTGTTTTATTTTTATCAGTTCTCCCGCCTCATGACAGGGGGCGCTTGTGATTCCAGAGATACTTGCGACTCCACGGCTGCAGAATGATAGAATTAGGGACAGCAAGCTACAGTAAACAGTTAACAAGTAAAGTGCAACCCCCAGTCATTTTTTCGTGTTGCTTGGCCTCATTTTCAGAATGGAGGATAACATATCTAAATTGAAAGAATTTTCCTTCGAAGCAGGAGATAATAAGGAGATAAAGGAAGACCAACACCGGAGCTAAAATGTTTGCTTCAGACAACGGGACAGAATACTCGCTCTTTTCAGACGGACTGGTACACACGAAAGGATGGCTGTGTGGATGTCCAGCAAGAATCCGCCTTTTCTGCTTTTCCTGTCTTCCTTTCTCAACTTATAACAATGTCTGGACTCAAATGGAATATTGCGACCTAAAAAATTTACAACGGAGCCTCATCAAACATGAGGGGTCCACCGCGCACATCCAAAATCAAATCGCGCTAAAAACATTCGGAATGTCCAGGATCGACTTGGCTTTGGATGAACAGCGAAGACTCAACATCAGCATCCACAATGCTAAAGTAAAGGAGAACCAGGAGCTTTTAAAAGATCTCATCAATGCCACCTGCTTCCTTGCCAAACAACAGATGGCATTTCGTGGAAATGATGAAAGTAAAGGCTCTGCTAATCGTGGCAACTATGTTGAACTACTACATGCTTTCGCTGAGAAAGATGACAGGCTAGCGAGACATTTGGAGACATCCACTGTATTTTCTGGCCTGTCCAACAGAATACAGAACGATTTAATTGAAGCAGTTGGCGATGTCATTAGAAATGACATTAAATTTGTTGCTGTAGAAGTAGATGAGATTGTCATTCTCAGCACTGAAAAAACTGAAAACATACAGTCGGAACAGGACTGATCAAGGACGACTTTCTTCACTGGCAGTGATCTCTATTGAGACAGAGAGACTTTTAAAACTGAAGAAAGATAAGCTTATGTGTTTCGCCCAAAACGTGGATGTTCTTTTCAGCATTAATGGTGTTTTCACGGATATGGAAGTTACCCATGCAATTGGAATTTACATAGACCCACACCATCACAGATGCTGGCTTTTGGGGTTTATAAACATAAATGATGGTTGTCGTGAATGGCTGGGTCTCAGCTCCTTGTCATGACATTCAAAACACCTCCAATAATATGAAAAAGCAGGTTTGTGTTTGCTCCTTTCTATTCGGTAAATAACCTCTACTTCTAAAAAAATTACAACCCAATTATAGTACTCAAACCGGAATGCCAGCAGAGCAATGGTGTCAAAGAGATCCGCTAGAGCGGTTTCCTGATGTCCTACCAGTTAGTTGTCCTTTGCTGGCCAAAGGTCTCATGATCTTATTTAAATTGATGGTCATATAATTCTGTCACAGTTTTGGAATAATCTGAACAGAATCAGGTCACACAAAAAATTGATGAAAGATGCAAGATGGACAAAGTACACAAAACACTGGTAACAAAATACCAGGAAAGAAAGAATTAATTTCAGGAAATAACTAATTTAAATGGCCTGCCACAGGAGGTACTATGACATTTCTACACAGCTGTCATCGAATCCATTCTGTGTTCTTCCATTACCGTTAGGTTCAGGGCCGCCACAAAAATGGACAAAATCCAACTTCAATTGACAGTTAAGACGGCGGAAAAAATCATTGGCACCGCCCTACCCGCTCTCGAGAACTTGCACACTGCAACAATCCAAACAAGGGTGGGGAAAATCCTACAGGACACTCCGCACCCTGCCTACCACCTTTTCCAGCTACTCCCCTCAGGCAGGCGCTACCGATCCATGCGCACCAAATCCAGCAGATATTTAAACAGATTTGTCCCCCAAGCCATTCTCTTTAAACAGTAACCCAAATAGAACTGCCTCTATGCAATTTTTGATGATGATACTAGTGCAGCGTGTTCCACCGGAAACAAATTCCTTGTGTGTTCTACATACTTGGCAATAAAGATGATTCTGATTCTGATTAAACATTTAAAAAAGCGCAACCTTAATTAATAAAAATAATACTGACCTTAGGTGTCAGTGTGAGAGTGACTATCGTTTGTCTTTGTGTGCCCTGCAGTTGACTGGCAACCGGTTCAAGGTGTCCGCCACCTGCTGCCCAAAGACAGCTGGGATGGGCTCCAGCACCCCGGCGACCCTCGTCAGGATCAAGCGGTTTCGATGCATTACTCTAAAATCTCTGCTTTTGCCTTTGAACTAAATCGTGTCATCCGAAGTCATGAAGACACTGCTTTGCTGCTGCCTACATGAAAGCACTACGGCAATGCTGAGAAGACACAAGACGAATCCGAGGCAAAATTGGCGAAATGACGCAACTAAATCTCAGGTTAAAAAATACGCTCCATAAATTCCAGTTAATTTTCAGTATTTGAAGATGGAGACAAAAAAACAGCCTGTAAAATATGACTCATCGCTGGAAAAACAATGGATGAAATGTTTCACAAGGTTAGCAGAAATCACCATAGGTATGCGCCCCTTTGATGCATCGCAGCAATTCTTTATTCAGCACTTAAATGGGAAACGTTAGGCATAGAAATTGGGGCACTGGGCTAATTGGTCCTATTAAAGAGCAATAAGGAGCAACACTTCACTGAGAGTCAACACAAAAATTAATGAAGCAGCGAACACGCAGCCTGGCCATACTTGCCTCAATTATCTTGTTTTCCTTGAGCGGAAGGGGGCATTTAATAGCGCGAAAAATATTTCAGTGTTTGGGAGTTATCACGTTCCGCCGGCGACAGTGGCAGCTGAACAGTTGGGACGTAGTAATTGGGGTGGATCGCTATGCAGGTGACAGAGACGTTGGTGCTGGCAGATGATTTATTAACAATGCGCGGGTCCGATACAACGCGGACCCGGAAAAAAACTTGTTGAACAAAACGTGACAAACAGCAAAGGGTGAGCGGGGGCAATCCGGCCAACGTCACTAGCGAGAAGAAAAAATAAAATTGCACACGAGGATGCAAAACAGCATACGATACGGGGCGTACAAACCGACACGATCGTAGCTAATAAATACCTCGGGCGAAGCAACTCAGGTACTGAATACTCATTCAAGGTACAGCCAAGGCGCAAGGCATAGTATCTTCCGACGCTGGGTAAGTGCCAGCGTCGGGTTTAAATGTCCAACAGTCAGTAATGAGGGAATTGACAGCAGCTGGTGGACGTCGGCAGCGGAGGCCCCGCCCAGATGTCAACTCGCTCATGACAGTACCCCTCCAACGGACGCCTCCTGGCGGCCCACCCGGTTTTGACAGGTAAGCTTCATGGAATGCCCTCAGGAGCGACGGGTCCAGGATCCAGGCTCGGGGGAACCATTGATGATCCTCCGGTCCGTAGCCCTCCCAGTCGACCAGGTACTGGATGGTTCCCGAATCTACTAAGGCCCGGACGGGTATGGTCCTAGTGGGGCCGTGGATTACGCCGTCCAGTTCAAGTCTTCGCGACGCGAACCCGCCCGCGGACTTTAACGGGACCCGTAGCTGGGGAGACTGGGGCGACTTACAGTCACTGGAGGGCTTTCCAGGAAGCCTCCACCTAGGATAGTCTGGAGCCCGGTGTCCCGACTTCCCGCAGAGTTGGCAAGCCGGGCCGGTGGTGCGTCGCTCCGGCCGCCACAGGCGGTCCTTTACCCCCCATCTCCATGGGTTCCGCTGCCGCGTGCCCCCCGCGCAGAGAGGTCCGGAGACCGCCCTCTCAGGTCCCCGCCGGCGGCTCGGGGTTAGCCTGGGCAGCACGCTCCCGGGTCCTCTCTCGCATCCGGTTGTTCAGTTGCAGCGTGAGGGTGATCAGGTCGCGTAGGCTGGAGCACTTGTCACGGGTGGCAAGCTCGTCCTTCAGCGCCGCATTCAGCCCGCGCCGGAACATCCCCCGCCGGGCGCGGGTGTGGTACCCGCTAGCGGCGGCCAGGACGCGGAAGGCGACAGAATACTCCGCCGCTGATCGAGTGCCCTGGTGGGAGGTCCACAGCTGGCCCTCAGCTTCCTGCCCACTCACCGGGTGGTGGAACACCTCCCGCAGCTCAGCGATGAAGTCCGGGAAGGAGGCTCGGAGCTCCGGCCGAGACTCCCAGACGGCCAACGCCCAAGCGGCTGACGGGCCAGCGAGCAGGCTGGTGACATACGCCACTTTGGCCACGTTGGTGGTGTATACGGAGGGTTGTTGGTCGAACACTAGGGAGCACTGCAGCACAGCGTCCGGGCTCCCCTCCGTAACGGGCGGGGTGTGGGAGGTCGGGCTCGTGGCTCGTGGCTTGAAAAGGTACGGCCACCGAGGCGGAGGTGCCACCGGTCTCAAGTCTCTCCACCCGGTGGCCCAATCGGGCGATGTCGCTGCAGACCTCCGCGAGGGCCGGCACCAATTCACTGATCTGCTCCGCCTGCTGAGCGAGGGCGGAGTAGATACGGTCTCTGTCTGCGGGATCCATGGTGGTCGGAAGATTCTATCACGTTCCTCCGGCGAGCTGACGAGTTGGAACGTAGTCATTGGGGTGGATCGGTATGCAGGTGACAGAGATGTTGGTGCTGGCAGATTATTTATTAGCCACATGATTTATTAACACAAAGCGTGAGTCCGAGGCAAGGCGCAAGGCGTAGTATCTTCCGACGCTGGGTAAGTGCCAGCGTCGGGTTTAAATGTCCAACAGCCAGTGATGAGGGAATTGACAGCAGCTGGTGGACGTCGGGAGCAGAGGGCCCTTGAAGTGCTTAAATCAAATTGAGGTCATATTTAAAGACTTGCAACTGGTAAAACGCTGAGCAAGATAACAGCCGTCATTAGTGAAAAGCTTTCCACTTGCGGCTAAATTATTTTGCATTTTCTACCCACCTAGTAACCAGTTCTGTCTGGCCATTTTGGCACAAAGCTATTTCTTTTTCAATCGTCTGAATGTTGCCTCAAACATCATTTTACTGTTGGATTTCCTTACTGGTCGGGCTTTTTAACATCCCAAATAGCACATTAATTTCCCAGTCTTCATCAAAGGCATGGAACGGTGAAACCTCAATACATAATCGCCGTATTACATACATACAAAGACCCGAAAATCAATTTGCGTGTGGATTTAACAACCCAATGGGGAAGGTTTAATCAGAAAGAAGCAGCGAGTTGCTGTTCAACTGTCTGGGATGGGGCAGGTGGACCCCCCCCACACCCAGCCCTCCACCACCACCCTCCCCGACCGACTCTATTTTCACAGTCTCTTGGGGTTGCTCCCGCTTTGAAAGGGAACCTTTCCAGGAAAATTGCTTGCATTTTTCCTCAGCAAAGTGTTGAGAGATACTGTCGCGTTCTCACTTCTCCTTGCTTCTGTGGTCTGCCTTTCGGTGGCATTCCAGGGGCTTTGTTAAGGTGCCGTGGATGGAAACTTGACTTCCATTTCCATTCTTTTGACTTCAACCACGCTGACTTCAATTGGAATCACACAATTCTGTCGCTGGTCCTTTCATCAACGATGAACAAGTTATTCCATCATCTCCGCACCGCACGGCTCACAACTAATGGAACCGCGACCTTCGCTTTTGCCTTTTATCAACACAGTTGCATTAATTTCTCCATATGTTTCGGTAACTGGTGTGCTGTTGTCGGTGCAATTGCAAACATGGTTTTGTGAGCATAATATGGCACCAGTCGCTCCCCAGGCTAAGCTAGTGTATGAGGCAGGCAAGGGTTGCTGCCTATTGTGCTGCTGAAGCCTTTGTAGATTTGCAGCAGGCCCCCGTTTAATCGCCTTCTCATACAGCGCCTGTCGACTCGCTTTGCATATTTAATTGCCAGGTAAAATCACTGTCAACAATCCATTTAATTATTTGATTGTACAGTAACCGTAAAGAGTGTGAGAAGGGAAAGGGATAAATGGGGATAGGGAGAAGGCGAGCGGCCGAGATAGAGCAGCAGGCAGCGCGGAAAGAAAGAAGTCTGTTGCCAGAATAGACATCAAAGCTGGGCCTTGATGTTGCTGTTGAATGGGCGTTAATGGTTTCTGAAGGCAAGAGATTGCAGAGGGGGAAAAGAGTCAAAAGAATGGAAAAATAAACCCTTCTTTTTCTCCGACAATCCCGCCAGCAATCTGAGTGAAGGCATAAACAGTGGAACCCGGTGCCAGAAAGACAAACTCGGAAGAAAGTGAGACCCAGAAAAGTTACTTGCTCACTTTCTTGTAATGATGGGAGTCATTGGGAGATGGGCTCAATAGGGCTCATTTAGGGTGCCCGCTAAACACCGGAGGGCTGATATTATTGTCTGTTCATGTGCCAGAAGAAACTCGCAGACAAACACTGATATTTGACTTCCACGTTGTCAATGCCTGATTCATGCTGCAGGTCTTAGTATTTGAACGCTAAATGTGAAAATTCAGCCATTTTGAAAAAAAAAAATCAACAAATGGTGAGGGTAAACGGAAAGAACTTTAACGTACAAATCACTAAATAAATATAACTGTTTAATGTATTTTTAATTTAATTTAATTTTTAATGTATTTGATATTTCCCTGGGCGGCCCGGTAGTCGAGTGGTTAGCATACCGGCTTCACAGTGCAGAGGTCGCCGGTTCGCGTCCCGGTCCGGCCTCCCTGTGTGGAGTTTGCATGTTCTCCCCGGACGCGCGTGGGTTTTCTCCGGGTCCTCCGGTTTCCTCCCACACTCAAAAAACATGCATGGCAGGCAGATTGACCACTCCAAATTGTCCCTAGGTGTGAGTGTGAGAGTGACTATTGTATGTCTTCGTGTGCCCTGCGATTGGCTGGCAACCAATTCAGGGTGTCCCCCGCCTCGTGCCCGTAGACAGCTGAGATAGGCTCCAGCAACCCCCGCGACCCTAATGAGGAATAAGCGGTACGGAAAATGAGATGAGATGAGATGAGATATTTCCCTGATGACAGGTGAGGCACAGCCTCACCTGTCATCATGGAAATATAGATAGATAGATAGATAGATAGATAGATAGATAGATAGATAGATAGATAGATAGATAGATAGATAGATAGATAGATAGATAGATAGATAGATAGATAGATATTCCAGCTCTAGTCTACCTGTGTGGAGCTTGCATGCTCTCTGGTTTAGGCTCCAGCGGCCCTTGTCAGGAAAAACTATTATGGATGAAAAGGTTTCTTCAGCCGTCATCTGTTCTTCTATGACTGCCCCAGTCATAGACCATAATCAGTCAGGACAAAAGAAGTAATCAGTTTAGCCCAAAGGAATAGTCCTCTGCTCCCCCCAACCTTAGAGCGGGGACCTATAAAAGCAAAGGTCTGGCACTGCCACCTCTGGACAGTAGGGATATATATACAGGGCCAGAGCTACCAGCAACTTTTAGTTATCTGATGAAACTTCTTGGATGAGGAGCGTCTGACACCTTCAAAAAAGTACAGATGACGGCTGAAGAAACCTTTTCATCGATGGACCACTCCTGTACGACTGAGAACTTACACAGACGAATAGCTATTATGGTATCCATTCATTTGTTTGTGAACTACAGTATAGTAAACCCTTGATGTCTACTTGTTCATTTCCCACTCCCTGTTCATTTCTTGATCGGTATGCCCATCATCAACCACACCCTTCAAAAAAGCATGCACTTTAGCTTCTTCTGATCACTTGAACTACTTGAAGAGAACTAATTTGGTTCATTTATTTTAGAAGCATCCATTTTGTCAGTCCAAAATTGTGACAGTAGGCAACAGGCACCCATTTTGTTCAACTACTCCCTGTTGTGTGTCCAACCAACCTCATGGAAAGGCTCTGTTCTTTGCGCAAGAAGAAGCTTTAGGTCCAAACCATTGTCAACAAGGGGAACAATTTGGCTGGAAAGGGCCCTATTTACAGAATGGTGAACCACAGCTGAATTTAGCAGAGTTCTTTTGTCAGCAAACACCACAAGACTGCATCTTTGTGAGATCACAAGAGGAGGAACGGGCTGAAATTCATGTCTCGTGGTCCAAAGGTGGTCAGCGTTGTCCATCTGAACTGCAATTGTTTAACCTTGAAAACGTCCAAAATGTCTGATAACATGATTGTCATGCTACACCGCCTTGTTCACATTCCACGCTGACCGAGTGGAATGTGTCTACTAAAAAAGCTTCGTCTGTGGCCTCAGATGGAGGTTGCGGGGTGTGTTTTGAGTGAGGATCATCACGTCCGGACTGAAAAAAATTAAGCCATTTATTTTTTGTTTTTTTTTCACCCCACATCAATACACAACCATAACTCTTTCAAGGACAGATGACACCCAGGAACAGCGCAACAACCTAAGTGATAACGATATCTATCTATCTATTGTTTTTTTAAATGGTGTGATACTTGCTATTACACTGACATCAGTTGACACCGCACATCCAGGTATGAGAATCGGGTGTCAGGGGCCAAAACTGTTATTGAAAGAGAAGAGTAACAAACTTGTGGATTGATTTCTTTACATAGCATTCATTTGGGAACAGAGGTCTGCTGTCCATCAAGAATTTGAGAATAGTTGATGTTTTTTCCCAAAAACCCAGTCAAAATCTTTGATAACTAACCCTACGCTGCCCGTCGCTGATTAACTGGGATGTGCACCATGCAAACGCCCAACCACAAACCACCATACCATTGTCGATGACATTAGGCGCATGACAGCCAGGATCCAACCATCCGTAGACATTGCATCTACTCGTCCTTAACCAAGATTTCAGTCTTTGGTGTTGCAACTATAAACATCCAACTGAGCACTTTTTTGGTAATGTTCATTTTTGCTGTACTTTTATCTAAAGATAAAGCTCCCGTATGGTGCCCCACACATACCTTCAGGTCTCCAGTCCATTCCCTAGACGGCTGTGGGCAATGTGGTGACTCCACTTTCGGTTTGGAGGTCTCCCAGCGACCGCAGCGATTAAAAAAAAAGTAATGTGACAGAATCATGTGATTTCTCTAGGAAACCAACTGTATGGAGTAGGTACGTCTGTGTAAGCTCTCAGTCGTACAGGAGTGGTCCATCGATGAAAAGGTTTCTTCAGCCGCCATCTGTATTTCTTTGAAGGTGTCGGACGTTTCGCTTCTTATCCAAGAAACTTCATCAGCAAACTAAAGTCTTACTGGTAGTTTAGGCCGTATTTATATATCCCTACTGTTCAGACATGGCGGTGCCGGACTCTGCTATGATAGGTCCCTGCTCTCAGGTTGGGGGGAGCAGAAGACTACTCCCTGCAGCTGCACTGATTGTTCCTATTGTCCTGAATAACGACTGGCTTGATTGCCCCACTTCCACCGGTATGACCTCATAAATATTACTAATCCAATTTCTCCAGTGTGAGACTAATAAAGGCAAATCCAATCCAATCCAATCCAATCCTATTTTGCCTAAGCAGGCTGTTGTACGAACGATCCAAATTGAACCTCACCCCACCATATCGGTTTAATGAAGGATTTAGTTGTTTTATGAAAATCGCTTCTTTTACTCCCCTTTTGGATTGGATTGGATTTGCCTTTATTAGTCTCACAATGGAGAAATTTACATTTCACAGCAGCAAACCATCTATGTTCTTTCGATACGATTTTAACCTCACTGTCGTCAAATGAGTGGTTGCTAGCTTTTAGGTGCATATGTATTGCCGATTGAGGCCCACTAATGTTATACCTGCGATGTTGATAAAGTCTTTTTTTTAGAATTTGTTTCGTCTCCCCAATGTACTGCTCTTTACAATTTTCATTCTTACAATGTATTGAATAAACTACATTACTTTGCTTTTCATTTGGCAGCCTATTTTGTGGATGCACTAATTTTTGCCTTAAAGTGTTTATCGGTTTGAAATAAATTGGAATTTTGTGTTGCCAAAGGACTGTAGTTTTTCAGAAACTCCTGCAATGTAAGGTACTGCTACTCCTCTCCTCTTTGTATCTTCAGAATTTTTGGTTTCATTCCCTATTCTTTCTTTCTTTCATTTGTTAAATGACCACTGAGGGTACCCACAGTTAGTGAGTTCTCTCCTGATATGTTTTGACTCCTTTTCTCTACCTTCGACGCTTGTTGGTATTAGTTGAGCCCTATGCTGGAGGGTTCTGATAACAGATAACTCCTAGTTTGTGTTGTAAAGGGTGGTTAGAATCGAAAAGTAAGTATTGGTCAGTGTGCGTAGCCTTCCTAAAGACTTCTGTTTTTAGCGCTCTGTCCTCTTTTATAATTACAGTAAAGTCTCGATATTCTCGGGAGTCCGAAAAATATCGATATAACCGGGACTATCGATATATCCGACTCTGCGCGCATGTAATTTTCTCCTTGCGGTCATAGAAATAGTATCGTAATAAGCGGTACTATCGATATAACCGATATCGATATAACGAGACTTTACTGTACTTTACAATCCAAAAAGGGTAGTTGGTTCTCTTTAATGTCCTCACGAGTAAATTTAATGTTGATATCTACCGAGTTGAGGTGATCTGTGATGGATTGAATTTCTTGTTTATTAATTATGATAAAAGTATCATCCACATATCTAAATCAGCGTCTAGGTTTTGTCGATGTGAGGGCCTGTTTCTCCATCTCTTCCATGTACAAATTAGCCACTATTGGTGAAACTGGTGAGCCCATAGCACCACCATGAATTTGTTTGTAAATGTTCTCCCTAAATGAAAGATACGTATCATTAAGGCAGATTTCCAATAATTGGCAGATGTGGTCCGGATTAAGTTTGGTTCTTTCATGCAGAGACCGCTGGCAGTCTCGTCCTCACCACTGAGACTGCTGAGATGCCAATGTTTCCTCAAGTTCCAATATGAGGTCTTTGATCCTCTCTACAAACCCTGTGGTATTCTCTACGTGATATTCTGTGTTACCAACCAACGGAGCTAAGATACTTTTGAAATATTTGGCTACATTGTATGAGGAGTCAATGCTACAAACAATGGGTGTGAGGGGGAACCCTTCTTTATGTATTTTTGGCAGGCCATTGATACATGGCGTGGCCTCTGCCGGGTATAATCTAAAATACATCTGTTTGTCTATATGTTTTCCTTTCTCTAACTTTTGGAGACAGTCTATCATTTCTTTCTTGTATCTATTGGAAGGGTCCCTTTTTAGTTGCTCATAAGTGTAAGAATCACTGATTAACCTATATAATTTGTCTTCATAATCCAATGTGTTGAGAAGCACTGTATACCTACCCTTGTCTGCTGGCAAAATATTTTTATCTTGTAGAGTAGTTAACGCCTTCCTCTCTTCTAATGTTATGTTGGACGGAGGTGGTTTGGCACTTCTAAGAAGGGCTGATATTTTATGCGTAGATCATCTGCCTCTGCATACTAAAGTTTGTTATTTTTAATATCCGATTCAGTAGCTGTGATGTAGTCTATTGTAGGTATTGTTTTAGGAGTTACTGGGAAATTTAAAGCTTTGGTTAGTCCCGCCTTTTCTGTCTCTGAGAGATCGCTGTCTGACAAATCTTTGATCCAAGTCTCTCTTGAAATCTGCTCATACTTATTTTTCCCGTGTTTACAAGTAGCTGTTATTGTTTCTGTATCATGATCTGGTTGGCGACCAACGGGTGGCGCTGTAATTGTTAAATGTCATTGAATACTGTTGAACACATTGTATGCTGTTGGATGCAATTGTATGAATTGTGTGCAGTGCATGTGTTTGTTTAATCTTGGCGGACTTTTAATGTTGGTTTTCTTTTGATACTTTGTATTTTTTCCGTTCAGATGATTTTGATGTTTTACATTTTGTTCCTGCTGACTGTATTTTAATACAATTTCTCAAATACAACCTCCTGCTCTCTCCTGCCTGCTTTTTGGGATCCGCACCCGCCATCACCACCTTGCAAACCGTGAGAGAATTACCCGACCAACCATCGGATCCCGCAGGTACAACGGACCCGTCTCATTTCCACCCCGTGCCTGGCAACGCTACGTCCACGTTAGCCCACGCCTCGTCGAGTTTGAATTGCGTCACTCGACGAGCCGTAACGTCCACGTCAACGTCCGGCCGAGACCTCCTTCCAGGTGGCCGTCCAGGGTGACACTGGGTGTCTGGCAGTGCACGCCCAAGTCCAGCCACGCTGTCGTGCTGCATGTTTGAATTGAGTCACATCCATGACGAGCCGTGCAACGGCCGCGTTCACGTAAGTCCGAGACCCCACTCATCGCTGGATCCCGAAGCGGCTTGATACTTTGTATTTTTTCCGTTCAGATTATTTTGATGTTTTATATTTTGTTCCTGCTGACTGTATTTTAATACAATTTCTCAAATACCACCTCCTGCTCTCTCCTGCCTGCTAGTTGGGATCCGCACCCGCCATCACCACCTTGCAAACCGTGACATTCTGTAAAAGTAATTTTTGAAATGTACCCTTTTGTCTCTCTTTGGTTTTGCTGTGGTGCCTCATGTATCCGGATTTGGTAAATTCACACACTTACTGATATATTTTGTGGGTACGTTCAGTTTGTAATCGTTGATAATAAGGTTCTACTTCTGACTGTTTTTCATCTCTATGTTAAGTCTCCTAATTCCAAATTTAGTATTTTTCTAATATAATTTTGTTGCATTTTATCGGCATCCGGGTTCCAGGGGTGGTTGCTTCAAGCATTTAGGAATTAACCGGCTCTGTCTACATGTAAGATTGAATCTGAGGTGGTTCTTTAAGTCAGCTAACTTAAAAGTGGCCTTTTCTAATTTACGTACCAGCAGATGTCTCTCCCAGGATGTCTCTCCCAAAGTTGGCAGCAATACGTCTTTGTAAGCTCTCAGTCGTACAGGAGTGGTCCATCGATGAAAAGGTTTCTCAGTCGTCATCTGTACTTCTTTGAAGGTGACGGACGTTTCGCTTCTTATCCAAGAAACTTCGTCAGCAAACTAAAGTATTACTGGTCGTACAGATGACGGCTGTAGAAACCTTTTAATATATGTGTGACGGGTGTCACAACAGTGACTGTCTTCATCCCCACGATGCTGCCGTATTAATGAAGACGAGACGCGTGGATGTGTCTTTTTATTTCTTTTATTTCTGCAACACTGCAACACAGTATGGCAGGAGGGATGGGTGAAGTCGCATGGGTTTCGTCTTGTGATTAACCTGAATCTCCTCGAGATTGTTCTCAAATGCAAAACATTGAAGATAACAAAACAGAATTAACAACGTGTGATCGTATAGTGGTTATTTACATAAAAAGAGAATACAACACAAGTTCACTGTTATTTACAAGATGTCCCTGAACGCATCATGGGCGGAGACTCGGCAGAACACGCGGTGCGCTTGTAATGGCTGGCGCGCAGTTCAACCCGCCACGGACACTCACGGGCAAATGAAACACGACACAAGAAACTAAATATTGTTCAATAAAAACGAAATGAAACAATTATTACCTGCAACACAGTATGGCAGAAGGGATGGGTGAAGTCGCATGGGTTTCGTCTTGTGATTAACTGCGATAGAAAAGCGCATATGCTCCTAAGTTCCACTCGACAAAACGTGAAGTAAATAATGACACAAAAAGTAATCTGGACTCGAAATGAATAAGGGAACTAATTAGATAACACTAGACAGTAAAAAAAGGGGAAACAAAATAAGATATTGTCATGAAAATGCGCGTTAATCAAGACCAACAGAAAATTGCGACTCACCCTGAATCTCCTCGAGATTGTTCTGGAAACTATGGGCGGGACATAGTGCCACACTGTGCGCCGTTGCGTCACTTCCTTCATAATTTAATAATCTAAGCGCACAACTCCGTTACATATGTAGTAGGTAGAAGACACTAGCCTTTATTCACTGGATCCAGTTCATGAATGAAGCATCTGGAAAGAGACATTTTAATGATTATTACTGAGGTAGGAATTGATTACAGTATAAATTATAATGGCTGGAACGGCTGGACAAAAATGTCTAAATGGTGGGATGTGTGATAGAAGGGTTTCAGCTAAGATCAAAGGAAAAGTGTAGAAAATGGTGGTGAGACCAGCCACGATGTTTGGACTGGAGACAGTGCCACTAACGAAAAGACAGGAAGCAGAGCTGGAGAAGCAAAGATGAAGATGTTGAGGTTTTCTTTGAGAGTGACCAGGTTGGATAGGATCAGGAATGAGTACGTTAGAGGGACAACTCATATTTGAGGCTTTGGAGAGAAAGTCAGAGAGTCCAGTCTCAGATGGTTTGGACATGTCCAGAGGAGAGAGAGTGACTATATCGGGAGAAGAATGCTGAACCTTGAACTGCTAGGCGGGAGACCGAAAGGAAGACCTCAGAGGAGGTGTATGGATGTTGTTAACGAGGACATGAAGGTAGCTGGTATGAGAGAAGAGGATGCACAAAACCTGGTTAGATGGAAGACACTGATTCGCTGTTGCGACCCCTGAAGGGAAAATCCGAAAGGAAGAGAAAAAAAATATATAATGGGAAAAAAACACAATCAAATTATACACAATCAAAAATAATAATCCTATCAACCTGAAATATTGTATTGGTAAAAAAATAAACTAAAATAAAATAAAATAAAAGCTGCAAGTGTGAGGACCTATAAATAAACCAAATGCCTGGCCATGTGAAAATACTTGCACAGCGGGGTTGGCACACGGGACAATAATCCTCCTTTTGCCTTGCCATATGTATGTGCAACATGCAAGTACTCACCGTCCAAAGCATACATTGCATCACCAAAGCAACAAAGTGCAATAACATAAAAAAATGTTCAATCACTTCTTCATCAACATTTATAAATGAAAGACTCAAACCTGGAAAGTGATCAGATAAATTATGTAGGAGGTGTTCATTAAAATAAGACCTCTATAAAATTAGATTTAGCATGATGGCTTCTCAAAACTTGTTGGTAGGCTTTGGGTTGTTCCATAGGTTTCATAGTTTTTTTTTCATAGTGACGAGTAATGATGAGTGAGGATAGAGATGCTAGGATGTTTGAGACAAAAAAAGGGCTGAAAGCCAAGCTGCCAAAGCTTAAAAAATGTAAACAGAAAAAGTAACTCACAAATAATCTGTCCTTGTGTATCTTGCCTGAAACTGGGACTTGGTCGCACTTCCCCCAACCAAGAGGCCACCATTGTAAAGAAATGGTGAGGGAGGCAGTGTGTGTTTTTTTTCCTCCTGCCTCCCTGTCGCCAGCTTGTCCCTCTTCTTCCTTTGCTATTCACACACAGGCAATTAAGTCGGTTTCCCAATGCTGTGATCCCCTCCTCCATTCTTTGTTCTTGTTTTTTGTTGTTTTCCTGTTTCTTAGCTTTTCATCCTCTCTCCCTTCTTTCTTGCGGTTTTCTTTTTCAGGCAAGGGAGTTGAGGCTGGGGGCAGAACAGAGGAAAGAACAAAATGGAGGGAAAGGGGGGGTCACATATGCAGCTTTATGACTTAGCACATGTGTTTCGAGGCCTTTGTATTTACATGTTTCTCATGGAAAAGAGAGTGGTGGAAGTGGATGATCGGAAAAGTAAGACAGACATAAGGTTTGGGTTTGTTGAGTTAAATTCAATCCTGGACTGTTTGTTTCCTATGGTGAGAAATGATGTTGCATTCTGTGGTACAATTTGTCCTTACAATATGGTATTCATTCAAGACCAAAAAAAAGTCTTACTTTGTCAAAGAATTATTGCATGAGATACGGATACTTCAGCCGTCTGATGTTCTCTACTGAAAACATGATTAAATGAAATAAAATCAAAAAATGCCATTTTTATTTTCATTTTTTTTCCACAGAATTAGACTTGGCCATGAGCACTGACTAGAACTACTTGTACAATTTAGAATGTGTCTCAGAATCATTCTCCCAATTTCAAAAACTCGAAATAATCAAGACTCATTTGTTTAAACGAGGCTTCTCAATCTGCTTGAGGGCTACACTTTCAGGGTTTAGATGTATTTGCAGTAGCCAGAATCTTCCAAAAACTAACAGGAGGCACACCCTGCAGCCTCTGCCCCCTCTTGCAGACATATCCAGATTCTGTCTTTTACGATGCATGATTACAGAAATATTTGTGTTGCACAGCACACACAGAACCAGTGAATGAATGACAGGGGTGGAAAAAGTTCAATGCCACTTCAGCTTGTTGGTGACAATGGCATGTACACAAGCATCTCAACTGTATCCAGTCAGCACATGTTGTAGTTATCCTGTGACTTATTTGGACATACAGAAGTGACTTCGCAACACTGGCACCATTTGGGGCAGCCATGCCTAAGTAGGGAAAAGCATCCCATTTTCGAAACCATCACCACCACCATCCCCCCACACACAATTTTAGACTGAGTTCTTCATTGGGTCTGCTCCAATATATACCACTGAGCAATGCGTGTTTGATAATTCCACTACCGGAAAGGTAAATTACAGTGATGAAATTTTGTGTGTGGGTGTGTGTATCTCGTACAGTGATACCTCGGCTTACGAATTCATTAACTAACTAACTTTTGGCCTTACGAACGTTAAATTCGCTAGAATATTATCTTGGCATATGAACAATTTTTCGGGAAACACACGGAGCGCCACAATGGGTTCGTGGAGCTAGATTTCTGAAGCAAACGAAGGAGCAGGCTCCTAACAAGGAGCTGGAAATGGCAGCCGACTTTTTTTTTGTCCTCCAATCCCCGCCCCCAGTCAGTCGGTTAAAGCCGCACGTGATTGGTCAAGATCCGTGGTACAGGAGGGAGGGGACACACGCAGCAGTGAGGAGGAGGAGGGGTTAGAGTTGAAACAAGTACAGTGAGACCTCAACTTACGAACACCTTATCTTACGAACTTTTCATCTTACGAACGTCAAATTTATGAAAATTAAACCTCATAATAAGTACTATTTTCATAATACACACCCACCACGGCTGGTCCATCAAGCACACGACCTTCGGATCTGGCGGAGTGGTCTTCGGTGGAAGCACACGACCGAACAGCGCTCCAGCCGGCGCTACTTTCCACACCCCCTCTCATTGAATGCACACGTCGATCGCCTACTTGGAGCTTTTTGCCGATAATTTTACTATAATGGGACCGAAAAAAAAACCACCACAGGCTCGTGTTCAGCCCAAGAAGACACAAAATAAAATCACCGTCGCTGAGAAGAAGGAGGTAATTGAAAAACACGAATGAGTTTTGTGTTTGTGTGATTCAGTGGCCGAGCACGGCTATGCTAAGTCAACCATTGCTACCATTCTCCGGGACAGAAAAGCCATCGAAGGTGCGTCTGTTGCAAAAGGTGTTTCCGTGCTCTCAAAGCGACAGTCTCGGGCAATCGAAGAAGTTGAAACACTTGTGTTAATATGGATTAACGAAAAGCAGCTATCCGGCGACAGCGTGAGTAAAGCTATTTTATGTGAGAAAGCACGGCTAATTCACGCCGATATCGCTATGCGCCAACCTGGAAGTTCGGCGCTTATTGAGGATTTTAAAGCCAGTAACGGATGGTTCGAGAACATCTGAGGAGGAGATGGCTGCAGCATCAAGTGAGCTCATAAAGGCAATGTTGGCAAAGTGGAATGATTCAGAAAAGACTGTGGCTATGAGAATCATCAACATGATGAACAATAATGTGATGCCTCAGCTTCGTAAGACCTTACAAGTCAGAAAGCAACAGGTGTCAATTAAGAGATTTTTAATCAGCAAAAATGATGAGGAGGCTCCAAAGAAAAAAGAAGAGAAGCCACACCAGAGGTTAAGTTACCAACAGTCCTTATGGAAGGTGACTCTCCTTCCATAAGCCATCAACGACCATCAAAAAGGTAAATAAAACTTTATTTTACAGCACGGTTTATTTCTTTAATTACAGTTCTCATGTAATGTGCCTCTCTTTCCAAACAGCAATTCCCTTTGACCTTCGACCTCCAACGCCATTCCATCAATCCATCAATGACATCACAAATGTAAATAAAGTGACTTTATGATACAATGCAGTGTATTTCCTTCATTACAATACAGTAGCACATTTATTATACATAGAATAAAGTTTGTTGTGTGTAGTTTTAAGGCTTATTTAGTTGAAAACTATATTTTATGGAAACCCGGGAACTGATTATTCCCATTTTAATGGTGTCCAATGGGAATTTTTTTGGGAGATACACACTTTTCGCCTTACACACTGTCTGGGAACCAATTAAGTTCATAAGTTGAAGTCTCACTGTACGCTCTAAGCACATGAACAAAGAAAAAAACAAAAGGGAAAAGGTGAGAAACCGTTTCCACAGTTAAATTTGGACTCGTTTCAACTTTATTGACAGTTCAAAGGCAGAGTGTAGACTGAAAGTTTAAAATATAACTAACATCAATCAGTCTCCTCAATAACCCGCACAAGCCATCTGTACAATTTGAAGAGAAAAGGGAACCAGCTATTAATGAAATGTCTAGTGTGTCTGCCTGCATCTGTTGCTGTTCCAATATTAAAACTTCCAAGATGTACAACCCAGAGCTCCTTGAGACACTTGATGCAAAAATCTATCAACCCAGCTAAACAGAACACAATGGATGAGTAACAAGGTAAAATTATCGCCGAAAAAGCATGGCAACTTCACTCGGATATCGTTAAGAGGCAATCTGAAAGTTCGTCATCCATTGATGATTTCAAGGCTAGACACGGATGGTTCGAGAACTTTAAGCATCGTACAGGGATTCAGCGTCATTCGTCATGGTGAGGCAGCCAGTTCTGATGATAAAGCTGCAAAATCTTACAACGAATCATTCCTCAAGATGGTGGAGGAAGAAGGCTACGTTCCTCATCAAGTGTTTAATGCTGATGAAACCGGCCTTTTTTGGAAAAAAGATGCCAAAGCGGACTTTCATTACACAGGAACAGAGGTCCGTCCCTGGGCATAAGCCTATGAAAGATAGGCTAACCCTCCTTCCTACAGTCCTTATGGAATGTGACTTTCCCTTCCACCTCCTCCCACTCCATTCCATCAAACCATCAACGACCATCACAAAGATAAATAAAACAATACACTTTATCATACAGTACAGTTTATTTATTTAATTACAATACCATAGCACATTTATTATACACAAAATAAGGTATATGTTCTGTATTTGTAAGGTTTATTTAGTAGAAAATTATTTTCTTAGGAACCTGGGAACGGATTATTCTCATTTTAATGGTTTCCTATGGGAAATTAATATTTGGAATACACACTTTTCACCTTACACACATTTTCTGAGAACCAATTAAGTTTGTAAGCCAAGGCATCACTGTACTTATTAATACTGTAACTCTGTGGCGTGCACTAGGACCATGCGTCTTCCCCCACTGCTACAATTCTACTTTTTCATCCATCCTGGTCCACCCTGCCTCGCCTCACATGGTTGTTTTATTTCAAACAGAGACTTTATAGCCGTTTCTTCACCACAATTTACAACACTTCGTATGTGTCGCAATAATGTCTGTGATATGCTTTTGTCAAAATTCCATATACTTTACACTTTCATCATTGTAAACATTAATGTCACGCCCCAATGCCGTTCTTTCAATCTTTTGGCCTCAAACCCTGCCTTGGTGTTGACATTTCATGAGTGATTGTCAAAATAGTCAATTTATAATATTGCTTAGGAGACTCCTTTTCAAAAGTGGGAGACCAATTTCAGTCCACACAGACAATTTGCTTGAGTGTATCAGACAGACCTTTTAGTCTCTGGGATTGAATGTATCGGCATATTGTCAACTGAATTTGGAAAAAAAATGACATTAGAGGAAATATGTCATTTTAAAAATGCATTAACTTAAAAACAACCATCCCTCGACCCATCCATTTTTTATCCACTTTTCAGTGACACTAAACATGGGCCTTTCAATTCAATAGAGTAACAGCATTTCATTTACCCTTAGAAATTTTCCACATTAGCATGAAGTACATAAATGCAGGTGGTCTCGTTTCAATGTTGGTCTATTTGAAGCATTGAAGAACAAATACTGAGATGTGGACTGGTTGGTACGATTCCAGCTGGGTTCACAAGCGGGGGAAAAAAAGAAAAAGAAAATCCCCCAGTTTGCCCCAAGCAAATGCAACATTTGTGGGGCAGTTCATGATGACCACAGAATGATTCAACCAACAAGCAACATTTCACAAGATCATGTTTACTCCAATAATGGGCCACATCTATTGTCTTGTGGAATCAGATCAGTGGGAACATTAAGAAGGAGCACTATGCAATACAAAAATATGTTCATTATTACACAACTCAGCTCGGCATCAAATAGATGCTGATATGAAACAGTCGAGCACTTAAATGAGTCACAGGCATCTTTTAGAGCGGACAGTCTGGGGTTTGTCAAAATGGGACACTCAAAAGGCGAACTGATTATTTATTCATGTGTTGATTTAGTGGTTGTTTTTGTCCCCCTTGTCACACTTGCATTTCAAATGTCAGAGGACCTCATTTGGACAGTGACAATATACACCAAGAAACATGTCCTTGCACTCTCACACATTGGATGGATTGGGCAATTTTAGGACATGCAAATGTAGTGAAAGCTTGTTGTCAGCTCTTTGTAATCCTTTCATGAATATGGACAATCTTATGAAAGAAACCAGATTTTGGGCTTTTTGATCCATTTCATCTACCTGGCAGTGATGCAACAGAAATCAGGAGCTCAAGTTCAGTAAGAAGGAAGTGTTCGTTTGAAAGGGGGATTAAAAACTCATTAAGATTGGTGATGTAAACAAACACGGAGCTCGCACAAGCTTTTTGATCTATTGAATTGGGACATTTTCTCGGACAAAACACAATATTTGTCATTTATAAAGGAGACAAAAAGAGAACAGAAGGGAAATATGACCTTGAGAGCTTTAAATTAAATATATTATTAGAAATAAAATAACTTCTTCTTATTAAATTATTAAAAGTCTGAAAGGCCGCTAGAAGACAGACATTTCATCTGTACTGTATATCATGCATGTTAGCATATTTAACAATAAAGCTGACTTTGACTTTCGACTTGACTAGTTTTGAAATTAAGCATCCCAATACGACACCATATGAACAGCTATTGAAACAGCGTTTGCAACCAATGTATACAATAAAATCCCTCTTGAGCGCCTACTGCTCCAAAAATGCTGCAATGAGCCCTTGAAGACAACCGACACCATTTTTTTGGTTGCTAACTGACATCAGAAAAACGTTTTATAGAATTTAAAATACCCAAAACACGCAGGCTGATATTTTTGGTCAAATGCAAAACACCAATAAAAATGACTTAAAGTGTCCCAAAACTGCCACAAAATGGGATCGGAACTGTAGAGATTCAGAAAGCCCCGCCCCCTTGTTTGTGACATCACGCCAGGATACTCCTTCACAAACTGCCCTGCTCCAGAATCAAAACAATGGCTTAAGAGAGTTCAGATTCGGAGAAGATGCTTTCTTGTTGCTCATCCAGTGATGAATATGATTCAAATAGGTCTGAAGAGGAAAGCATAAATGTTTGCAATCGATTAAAGAAGTCCTTCCGTTTCAATTCGAGCCATCTGGACATCAATGCACACGATGGCGCACAAGCTCTGTTAGAAATGAGCGGATTTGTCCGCTGGGAATTTGTGTAAACTTACAACTTCTTTATGCCTGTACCGCAATTGGCTGCGACACAACGATTCACCATCACGTTATTTATGTAATTTTCCTACTTATTTCAAGATCAACACGATATTTTCAGATGAAAAAAAGTACCCAAAATGCATTGTGTGTCGCTTTTTCGGTCAGGGCGTTCCCTCCGTGACGTCACCTAGGGCATCGTCATCAACTCGAAAACAAGACTTCATGAATATTCCGTGCGAGCCTTAAAACGTAAAATATAGCTATATGTGGTGGAATCTTTGTAAAATGCGCTCAGTAGAAGTCATTGTGATTTTACAAATTATGGGCGCAACTTGTCCGGTCGGTTGTCCTTTAAGTAAGCTAAATCCAAGGCAGAAGTGTTTTATGTTTTATAAAAATGTCATGATCTGGTTGGCGACCAACTGGGGGCGCTGTCGGCCCCGCCTACACCTGCACAGGTGCTGGTCGTCTCGATCAGATTGGCGACCAGCGGGTAGCGACGTCAGCCCTGCCTGCAGCCTCGCAGGTGTTGGTCGTTATAATCACTGTCACTTAAAATGACACCCGGCACGACCATCCGGTGCCGGTTCATTGTTTGTTTGCTGCTTGTTTGCTGCATGCATTGTGTACGTGTTTGTTTAACCTTGGCGGACTTTTACTTTTGGTCTTCTTTTGCTACTTTGTATTTTTTTCCATTCAGATGATTTTGATGTTTCACATTTTGTTCCTGCTGACTTTATTTTAATACAATTTGTCAAACAACCTCCTGCTCCCTCCTGCCTGCTTTTTGGGATCCGCACCTGCCATCACCACCTCGCAAACCGTGACAAAAAAAGAAAAATTGATAAACTAATCTTTTACATTATTCTAGGACAAATTTAAATAATTCTAGGACAATTTAAAATTCTGCCTTGAATATGTCGAAACTGTCTGTTTTGACAATTTGCCAACTTTGAAGCCCGAACATGGAGATTTGAACTTTTTAGCAACCACTTTATGTTTGATGTGAATAACGCACTAAGCAATCTCCAAATTCAGATTATTGAGCCGCATGGTCATGACACGCTCAAGTGACTCTGTTGCTGTTGCGCAATTTCCTCCTTACCTCCCTGACACGCTGCCCGAACTCCGTCTGCGCAAATACTCTCGATGTTCGGGAGCACATATCTGTGCGAGCAACTGTTTTCGTTCATGAAAATGAACAAAACACCACATAGGAGTCATGTCACTGCGGTTGGATGGATACATGGCTTGAGGAGCTCGCGATAAGAAGGAAGGAGCGTCAGCGCAGAGCGCCGATGCGTATATGGAACTGTCGCGGGATGGAATTGAAGCTGATTTATGGGGGACAGGAGATGTGAGACAATCTCTTTTCGTCAATGGATGCTACAGTTGCGTGTTTGCTTTCAACATTTAGCTTGTAGTCGACGTGCACATTCCACCATCATGTCCCTGATCCACTGATGAAGAGACGCTTTGATCCTCTCCTCTTTCATCTGGAACTGCTTTATGTAACAAAGAGGGTACAGAAAGTGCTTAAGAATGAATGTCTCTCTGTTTCTTTGTGTTGGATTGGATTGGATTGGATTGGATTGGATTGGATTTGCCTTTATTAGTCTCGCAGGGTTGTCATGTTATTTGTTATTTAGTTTTTTTTTGTTCTTTTGACTTCAAGACGGCGCCGCGAGAGTGGCTGCCTTTCCAGCAGCTCCTGTGTTTTGCTTTTCTACTTTCATTTCTTTCATAACTTTGCTGCTGTGAAATGTAAATGTCTCCACTGCGAGACTAATAAAAGCAAATCCAATCCAATCCAACACCTTCATTCAGTCCAGAGGATTTCCTCTGTGCAGAGCCTGACTCCAGAAATCGATGCACTTGCATGTCAAAAGCAATGCCAAGTATCTGGCTTGGACCCTTGTGCATCGTCAGAGTAACTGAACAGTGAAAAAAACTAAAAGAGATAAATATTATTTTATTTACTGATGGCATGGTCTGTTCAAAGTTGAAAGAGATATTTTTAAGTGTTATTCTTGATGGTCTGTGATGAAAGTATTTCGGTTACAATTCAAACTTATCTCGAAGGCAGAACCAAGACACCCTGTGGAGAAAAGTCATTTCAGCTGCTTGTATCTGAGATCTTGTTTTGGTCACGACCCAAAGTTCACGACCATAGATGAGGGTTGGAACAGAATTTTTGAAATGAGAAAACGGAATATCCTGAATGAGATGGATACGTGAATCAAACAAAAAATGTGAGTGTCTTTAATGGGCCATTAAACAAAAAAAGTGGTTAGAATGACAATATTCAAGAATAGGAATTGCGCACGAATGAAGACCTCAGCCTTCACACAATGACTGACATCCTCCGTTAGATTTATCAATTCTTTTTCGCAATGTTAGCAAGAAATTCCGTAAACTTTCAAACTTCCATGCTTTCAACATAGGAGACTTCTGGGTCGTCGCTGATTATGTCATGGTAGAATTGCCTGCCGTATGTGTGGAATCACTTCTCACACAGTGACAGTGTATGGCGTTGTCCTCCAACCAGATTCGTCTCTGCAGCAGCAGCTGGGCCAGCAGCATGTTGTGCAAGCTCAACAGCCCTCCATGCAGCTAGCCGGTGAAAGAGTGCATAAGTGCGGCGCCTGTGGACATGACATATCTCATCTGGCCAATCCCCACGAGCACCAGTGCATGGTGACCCAAGACAGGTCTTTCCAGTGTACACGGACAATGGACACTTGCCTCAACTGAATATGTGTTCTGCGACTGACTGGCGACATCCTGAGGGTGTAGTCTTCGTCCACCAACCCCACGCGCCTCTGTTCAGGATAATTGACGCCAAAAATGAATGGATGGATGGAATTCTTGGTTCACACTGGCATACAGCGACAGCATTTTGTGGTTGTGATTACTGGCGTGTGTGTATCGAGTGTGTTTTTCAAATGGATTATTATTCAAATGGATTACATTATGGATTATTTGTCATTATTTTTTTCTGACGAAATCATGTTTGACTGGTTGCAGTACAGAAATCCAGCATTCAAATCCAGGTTCTGTTCTTCCTTTGTGGCATTTGCATTTTGTCACCGTGCAAGAGGGTGTTTATCATATCCTGCCAGATTCACAAAAGCATGCATGGTAGGTTTATTGTGAGCTCTAAAGGATGCCTTAATGCACAGGTGTTAAAGTCAAGGTGCAGGGGCCAAATATGGCCCGTGACATCATTTTATTTGGCCCGTGAAAGCAAATCAAACTTGAGAAATAACAGTCATTAGTTTTTACTTCAAATTTGAAAACTAGCTATTCATTAATTTGTGTGTGCTCTATATGTAATATGTGGAGGGGATTAAACATTCTAATGGCTTGCGTCTGTGTACGCTCTCAGTCGTACAGGAGTGGTCCATCGATGAAAAGGTTTCTTCAGCCGTCATCTGTACTTCTTTGAAGGTGTCGGACGTTTCGCTTCTTATCCCAGAAACTTCGTCAGCAAACTAAAGTCTTACTGGTAGTTTAGGCCCTATATATATATATCCCTACTGTCCAGCCATGGCAATGCTGGACTCTGCTATGCTAGGTCCCTGCTCTCAGGTTCTAATGGCTTCCCCAAATTTATAACAATCCCGAGAGGAAACCATGCCTACAATGTGGCACGCGTGAAAAAATGGGTTTGGCACCATTTTATTAGTGTGATTGAGAGTCTGAATGATCATTTGTCTGAATGTGCCCTGTAATTAGCTGGCAACTACTTCCTGGTGTCCCAGGCCTACTGCCCAAAAATAGCTGGCATTGACTCCAGCACCCCTGCAACACTTGTGAGACTAAGCCATTTGAATAAAGGATGAATGTAATAATATGTCAAAGTTATGGCCGAGAATATTTTTAAATAATTTGCAGTGCATGACAAATGTTTGACGGTCTTCGCAAAAGTGGCGAAAGCTGCGGTTGTGTCACGGTTCCTTCAAGGTTACGGACATTTTGCCAAATGCTCTCCAGACAGTGGCCTCTTATCTTTTTGTCACGCGGAACTTTGATCATAAAACAATAAAATATCTCAAAACTGTTGGCAAATTGATGGCCCAGTAGTCAAGTGTTTAGCGCGCCGACTTCACAGTGCAGAGGTCCTGAGTTCAAGACTCCTCCCTGGCCTCCCTGTACGGAGTTTGCGTGTTCTGTCTGGCCCCGTCGTGTAAGTTCCCTCCTGTTTCCTCCCACATTCCAAAAACATGCATGGCAGGCTGAGTGACCACTCCAAATTGTCCCTAGGTGTGAGTGTAAGAGCAAACGGTTGTTTGTCTCCATGTGCCCTGCGATTGGCTGGCAACCAATTCAGGGTGTCCCCGCCGAGTGCCCGAAGCCGGCTGGGATAGGCTCCAGCACCCCCCGCAACCCTAATGAGGAAAAAGTGGTACAGGTAATGGATGCATGTAACTGTTGGCAAATTTACTAGGGCTGTGGGGGGTGCTGGAGACAATCCCAGCTGTCTTCGGGTATACAGAAGCGAACAGCCAATACTGCTCACACTCACACCTAGAGACTATTAGCAGTGTTCAATCAGCCTGCCATACATGTTTTTGGAACAAAATCTCTTGTTGTTATATGAAAGTGTACTGTTTCTTGTTTTCTCTAGGTGTATGTTTTTCAACATCATGATGCTCCATTAAAATTGTCAATTTCAAATTTAGTTTTCCTTGCGAAAAGTCAGCTTTGCCAGTGTGCGATGTTGAATGCAAAAGAAGTTGCCTCAGTGTCTATCATGTTGCAAGGGCCAATTTGGTCAACTAGCGAAGATGTCACCAAAATGCCAATTCTGAATTACTTTGAATGAAAATTCCTTTTAACAAGTCTCTTTTTAAGATCCTTCCCCATCTTCAAGACTGAGAAAGGGCATGAGATTGCAGACAAAAGAACTCAAAAGCAAAGACTTCACTTCTCCTTGAAGATGTTAAAATTAGTGCCATGAAAAAAAAAGAAATCAAAGGCCCAAGATTAAACGTTAAAAGATTCCTGAAACATCGAAACTTCTGTTTTTTGAATGAAGGACATAAGATGAGAGATACTTGGAACACCACTTTGGTGTCACTTCAAAGTCTAAGCTTTAAGAAAGTAGGCTAATATAATACCGATAGGAGAATAAGTACCTAGCTCCACTGACCTCTTCCGAGGCTACTGATATTCCCATCACAGATCCTGGGACGATGCCTTTGCACCACTGGGAAAGGGTGGCTGCCAGGGTCTGCGAGTCAAGGAGGGTCAGTTATGACGAGTAACCTTGAAGGTCATCTTTGATGTCTCGTCCTCTGATGGTTTCTTTTTTCTTTTTGTGGCCCCCACAAAAAAGGCGTGCATTTTTTTTAGATCCCCTTAGCAACCATAAACTCGGCTGGACTTCATCCACTAGCGAACGGCCGTCAAAGTCTGACTGTGTTATCATGGTGGGCTAACATCAATAGACAATGCCGTAAAGAGGACACACGTTGACACATTTGATGAAAAGTGCATAAAAAGCCACATGGAAGAGTCTGTGTGGATATGGGTTTAACGTCTTTAATTGGATTGGCCAACCAACCTACGGACATAAGAACTCATGAGCAACAAGCCCGATGTTTGGTTTTTATTTCAGTTTGGTTTGTGGTGTTTTCATGGTGCTGATTTAAAACTTTGTCAAGGTTCACAGTTCCTGCAAGTCCTGCATGATAATTTTTATCACACCCCCAACGTCCGTAAGGAAATAGTGGAAAAAGCAGTAGCTCTTAATCATCCAACAGGAACTGTGCTAAAAAATTCAGAAATGCTTTTGATTGAGTGGTAGTTTTGTGACAAACAAAATTGCAAACTTTGATTGACAACAGTGGTCATTCATTTCATTGCGAGACATCTCAGAAAAATAAAACATTTTTCCATCAAAGATTATGATTTTGCAGTCTCACAACTTTTAATGCTGTTCCAAATTAATACTATTTTTGTATATGATTCTCTCTTGTTTCATTCTGATACACTCCTCAGCCAAAATGTACCTTAATTGCACTTTTAAACCAATTACCTGTGTATTTATTTGTCTTTTGTTTAGCTCCATTGGCAAAAGAAGTAGACTCATCTAGAATTTTAGTACTTCCATTTCCTTCCTGTGTGTACACTTATTTGCCTTACAGTCTTAGCAAATGAGATATGCATCAGAGACTTCTCTGCATTCATAAATTCATTGGGAGGAAGATTTTCCTACACCCCCCTCACTCCCACAACCTTTTCACTTTGATCTATGAACGCATTTTGGAAGCCACTGGTTGTATATTCGAACGTCAATGCAAACGTTGTTGAAGTGCTGGCTTCATTATTTTTCGCTGGGATGAAACATAATGAAAGAGGGAAGGGGCAAGTCGGGGGTGTTAGGGTGGTAAGAGTTCATCTTCCATGTCTGTCCGGACAGGTAATTATTATTCTCTGCTAAATTGGAGTCATGTTGTTATCAATTTGTATGTTCTGCCCATTAAAAATAAACGGATAGTGCTGCTAAGCATTCTTTGCAGTCACTGCATTTTTCTGGAGTCCTACTTGCTCTCTATCCAAGTGCAGGGTGCCGTCAGCCGTTCAAACAGCATAGTGGGCATGGCGTGCAATTTTTTAAAATGACTTAGTAAAGAAAGACTGAGATTAGGAAGTACATTTATTTGATAAAATGTTATAAAAGTTGTGGCGAAGTTGGTCGAGTAGTTTGGGCATCGACCCCACAGTGCAGAGGTAGCAAGTTTGATTCAAACTCCAGCCTTCCTGTGTGGTGTTTGCATGTTTGCCTTGGGCCTGCGTGGGTTCTGTCCGAGTCCTCCGGTTTCCTCCCACATTCCAAAAACAAGTGTAGCAGGCTGATTTAACACTCCAAATCTGTGAGAGTGACCACGCAGGGTTGTTTGTCTCAGTGTACCCTGCGATTGGCTGGCAATTACTTCAGTCCCACGCCAAATGACTGAAGACAGCAAGGATAGACTCTTGTGAGGTAACGTGATTCAGAGAATTGATGGATGGATGGATGGATGGATGGATGGATGGATGGAATTTCTGGCTAGCAACAAGTGACCATGCATGTCAACATACATTGTGAGCAGGAATGGAGTCTTCACCACAGTCAAGGACCAGGGGCCAAATCTGGCCCGCCACATCATTTTATTTGGCCCGTGAAAACAAGTGCTATGATGCTTGCTGAAGTCCGAACCAAAATTTCTCAAGTTCGTATGTAAACCACAGTATGTAAACCACAGTATGTAAACCAACAGTCATTATTCGTGACTTCAAATTTGAAAAGTATCTCTTCATTTATATTTATTGTGCGTTCTGTATGAAATATTTGGAGCAAATGAAACATTCCAATGGTTTCCCCAAATTAATAACGGCCCTTGAGAGATAACCGTAACTAAAATGAGTTTGACACACCTGGTCTTCACTAATGACTTAAAGATGGCGGCACGGAAGTGGCTGCCTTTACAGCACCTCCTAAATTTTATCTTTCTACTTATTCTTTTTCATTTCATCTTCCTTTCATAACTTTGATGCTTCCAATTGTGAATTTCTCCAATCTGAGATGAATAATGGTTGGTCTAATCTAATGTAAAAAAAGTCTTGACCAATCTTTTATTTTACATGTAATTTTCATCTTTTACCTCAACACGCTTACTGGGGACCATTCATTGTTTTTTTCTTCTTTTTGACCGCTACAAAATAAAAAAAAATGTGTTTGAATCCAGGGCGGCCCTTTGGTCCAGGGGTTAGCGGACGGTTGTTCGGTTCTGCGTTACCTGCGACTGGTGAGCAACCGGTTCAGGGTGTCCCCTGCAAACTGAATGAAATAATGAATGAATGTTTGAATCGAAATATTTAACTGAACTCTTGTGCCCCTTTTGGGATCCGACCTAGACATTGAGAAAACCTCATGGGAATTTCTTGTCCTTACACTGTAGTCCATGAGTACTTTGATTGACAAGTGCCCCAACTTCCAATTTTTTTTAGTGGCAAAATGTCGTTTGGTCTTCTTTTTGCTCTGTTTTGTGACTGAAAATCTGAGTTATGCTGCCATTCAATGGAAGTAAAAAAAGCAACATGTGGTTCCTGGTGCCGATATTTATTGAATGAAAAAAAAACATCTGAACACAAAAATAAATTGAAAACACTCGAGCAGCTCTGAGGCCTTAACACACTTTCTATTGCTAACACAGTACTTTGACAAACTTACTCGGTGCGTCTCTGATGTCACTCAGTCGCCCACACCCATTAAATGCATCCATAAAATATGACTGTTGCTATAACATGCTAGTTGTACCCATATAATGACACTTTATATACAGAGTTTAGTATATCCAGTTTATATTATTACAATTACAATGTATTTTAATTCTGTACAGAGCTGTTTTTCTTTATTTGGAAGCTTTTAAAGAAAGGCAAAAAAGTTTTTAAAATCTTGGGTTTGACTTCTGTCTTGCCAAAGGGAGTGTTTCTCTTATTCTGGAGGCCGTTCTCCAGTGAGGCAATGTGAGCCATGACTGCAGCAAATGGGGGATTGAGGCATCCCACAAAGTATAATGAGTGATGGGGCTTCTTTGATTCAGAGTAAACTTTCATCTTCAGTCAAGACTGCCCTTTTTTTCTGCTGTTTGTCTTTGTCTCTCTTGCCCTTTCCATCGGGCAAGATGCAGTCCCTGTTCGATTACTTGCAAACTCTCAAAAAGTTGACATCTTGCATTCCCTCTCCTTATGTTTACATTTCCCCCCCTTGGGATTCCATTACTAACTCATTGTACCAGTCGAAACATCTGTGTCGGTCTGTGTGACAGTTCAAGACAATAAATGTCCAGGCGATAAAACAGCTTGTTTTGTTTTTGTTGAGTTTTAGGAGCACATAAAGTCACACAGACCTCAAAACAACAACAACAAAAACTTTGTATTATTTAGAACAAAAAACCGTAAACTTGAAAGTAAAGTCAAGGGTTCTAAACTTTTATTGGTTCAAACTCAGAAGGAAAAAGAGACAACGGAGTTGCAGATCAAAACACATGACTATAACGCTATCAAATGAGCACGACCCTGCCATGATTCCAAACTCAAGACTGACTGCTGGAGAATGAGAAGATTCAGGGTCAGATGGGTCGCGTATTATTTCCACTCTCTTTGATGCTGAACATAAAACGATTGCTAAAAAAAGGGGGAAGGGGAGGGATCAAACGCTGATGATGAAAGAAGGAGGGAGGCAAAAGAGAGAAGAAAAACAGAAAACAATATAACACAATGTTTACATATGTGAGCTCGCCTTCTTTTGTTTCATTAGTGGACCAGCAGATAACCTTGATAAAGCTTGATCAGGAATTAAACTCATGGGCCAACAAATCTTTGAAGCTCCTTTCCTGTTTGTGCTCTAAATGTGGGTTGTGGTGAGGAGATAAAGAACTTCTGAAGGATACACTGACTTGAAAGTCTCTTGGCTATTCATCGGGACATATTTGATGTTGTGCTTTTGCTCCTTTGCTAAATTAGCATCTCTTTTTCAAAGCATTCCCCCCTCTCCTCAGAACAAATGCGATCCTCTGCCATCACGTGTTCACAAAAATTCAGAAATGATAGAAATACTGAGTGTATGTAACTGACACATCAAAGGTATGATATCAAGATGAACGATGATGACTCAAGTTTGTCGTCTCCCCTGTCCGCTCTTTCGTCTCATCATTGTAATCAGGAACCTTTTGCTCCCGCCTTTATTTCTCAACACTTTCATTTCAGACAAAATCACAGTCACCGTGACTATCATCTCTCCATTCGCAATAGGGTGAGATGACCTTTGCCTCGGTGTGTTCACTTTCATTCGGTTCAACGCCACAAAGAGTTATTGCAAGCTAAATTTGGAAGTGTCTGCGTCGTCTCGCTGTGTGACAGCTCTCTCTTATCCCTCGTGCAATTTTCTTCTTGAAACGCATCTTGTGCTGTGGGTTACAGGGTAAATGTGGCACACAACTGTGGATGATCGGCCCTGTGTAAGTTAAGCTGCAAAGCACTTTCTGCGCCTCATCACAGTGCACACATCAAAACAAAAGACAGTGACAGAATCATTGTGATCTATTATTTAGCCGCCCTCCACATCAGATCGCTGGTGCTTGCCATAGTGATGATCACGCAGATTACACCTCTATAGTTCCAGCTGCCCCACTAAACTCCTTCACTTTTATTTCCTCTGGGATCTGCAATCGTTACCTTGCTTACAGGAGGTGTTCTGTTTAGTGAAGATGTTATTGGTGGAGTGGTGATGGTTCATTAAGTAACTATGCATTGTTAAGAATGAATCATGAAACACTGGACGTGATGTTATTCTGTCCATTTGTGCCAATGGATGGTCCTCACATGAGA